>NC_092872.1:233785007-234085007 GCF_028372415.1 Notamacropus eugenii
CCTGCACTGTCTTCCACCCATGAATGCCCTGCCCCCTTTTTCCTTTCTTTGTTGATATTCTGCTAATTCTCAGCCCCAGATTACTGCCACCAACCACATTCTCCATTCCTGTTCTCATGCCACTAAAGTCTACTAGATGAAGTTACAGAATCATGGAGACTAGACCCAATACAAATTTTATGCATTTAGAAACATTATTCTGAGAAGGGCTACATAGGTTTCATCAATTTACCAAAGGGGTCCATAACACAAAAATGGTTAACAACCTCTGAT
This sequence comes from Notamacropus eugenii, assembly GCF_028372415.1. Taxonomy (NCBI): domain Eukaryota; kingdom Metazoa; phylum Chordata; class Mammalia; order Diprotodontia; family Macropodidae; genus Notamacropus; species Notamacropus eugenii. Next base: position 233,785,281 of record NC_092872.1, read on the forward strand.
CTACACCAAATATTAAATGTTATACAAACGTAAACTGAGTCAACAGTGGATTGTGACCCCAACATCATGGTAGAAATACCTGTTGTAGGCTGTTGGTGGCTCTGTCTCTGGGGCCAGAAACATGAATACTAAGGTCCCAGCTATTTCTAAGCATTCTGATTACTTCCTTGCAGTTTTCTATGCAGTATTGCAGCTGTGAGCACTGGGTTTCTACCCAGATGCTCTGAGCAGATTCCTAAGAGACCAACCCCAGGAGTTTAATTCTAGTTTCACAAACCTGACATCATAGTCTGGCCCTCTTCAGGCTCCAGAGCCTAGGATATTAGATGGTAAAACTTTGCCCACTGCAACTGTTAATAAACACGGCTCTGGTGCTCTAGGCACAAAAGGCAAATCCCTTGGATTTGTATGTGTGTACATGTTTTAAACACTAAAGATAAGGTCAAATTCCTGATACTTTTAGGTTATCCCAAGTATAGGCTTATCTTCTATCTTATGATTGTCTTGTTTTACTTTGTTTTAAATCAAAATCACCAACTCCTCCATGGAAAATAAAACATTCTTCCAAAAGGATTAGAATAAGCTGCTAATTTTTAGCCTATTTCAGGCAACCTGCTTTCATGATCATTAATATTCCTATGAAGTAGTGGATAGATATCTGACCTTGTAGCCTAAAGGATATCAGTTCTAGTTCTATCTCTGACAAGTACTAGCTATGTGACCCTGAGAAAATCACTTAATTTCTTAGAACTCTTGGGCAATTGTTAAAAACTATGAGCTGGTTTTCTCACCTGAGAGTCCCCTATGTCAATGAAATGGTAGGTACAGTTCCTAACCATAAGTAATACTTTGTTACTGTGATAAAAATGTATTATCTAGTTAACCAAACTCTTGTGATAAGCCTCTTCATCCTCATCTATGTTAGTGCTTCAGGCAGTAGACACAGTCTGTCAATGGCCTATACTTTAAGTCTCAACAACTTGGTAGCGTTATAAGAGAAACCATTTCTCTGTTATAGCCTATGAGCACCCATGATCACTTCTACAACTCAATGGGGCACAGGAAGAGAAGATTCATTCTGTAGACTTCTTAAAAAAAAAAAGACCTGTTGTCCAAAGTTTCCTCTATAATCTTTCCACAGGGAGATGGCAATCTGGTTTGCCTCTCAGACTGAATTAGCGCTGTCCACTGCTAGATACAACAAGCAGAGGTCAATGCAGATTTCTTAGCAACTTTGTTCACCAGGTCCCAGGATTTATAGAACCTTAAGCTTTATTCAATTTTTAAAATTTAAGATGTATATTTATTCAAATACTCATTTCTCCAGGAGTTCTGTAATCTCGTCATTATAGGTATTTCCTCCACTCATGAAGACTGAAATCCATCCATAGAGGCTCATCCTGTGCAAATTTTGTCACATATATTTACACAATTCAGTGCAAAATGCTGGGGTGCCTCCTTACTTTCTCTTGATATTAATCACATGCACAAGCTCAGTTCATTTTATAATCCTTGCTTTCATCACATGGCTGACCCATTCTTTTTGCTCATACATTTCTATGGTTGATATGATATCCTTTACTCCTTCATGAGATCCAATTCCTTTTATTTGCCTCAGATTCAACATGCATGTAAATGCACAAGCTCAGACCTGTTTGGTCTGAAAGTGAACTTTGGCTGCTGAATGAATTGAATTTTCTTACCATAGGAAGACAATTCCAGAATATCATTTTAAAAGGTGCAACTTCCATTTTAAAAATATAAAATGACAAAAAACACATATACGAATCATTATTTTCAAAATGCCTACAGACATGGAAATGGAATGCCCAAGAACAGGAAGGTATTTGCACACTTACACACATGGGCACTTAGCACACACAAGCTTGCACTCACACAGAGCTCAGTGCATATTTTGAAAATGTTATAGGACTTTCATCCATAAACTCAGAAGAATCTGTGAATTATGAAAAAGAGGAATGAATCAATAAAGAATTCAAATCTCCTCTCTCAGCATGCCTTCCAACCTGCCAAAACCAGCAGGACAGATTCTCTGTCTTCCATCTGAAATCAATAGCAGCCCAATCTAGCCTCAAGAAAGCAGATATGTTAGTGATAGCACTGCAAAGGTTGCTAAGGCAAGCGATGAACTCAAAATCAGGAGAACTGGATTCTAGTTTCAGGTCTGTCACTTGCTACTTAGTTACATGACCTCAGACAAATCACCCATCTATCTTCTTTTTTTCCACCTTTCCAATTAGGGTGTTATATTATTTGAGCTCTAAGTTCCTTCTAATTCTCCCTTTCTATATGCTAGTCTCTAGAAATGACTTCTATAAAAGGTCTTGGTAAGAAACAGAACCTTGACTACTTAATAAAAAATAATATTAATAAAAAATAACCCTCCAAAACTCAGTTTGAAATTTGCCGGAGAATGAGTACTTTCTATACCATTCTCCCTGTGAAGGAGGGTAAAATCACAAAACCTAGGAAATGGTCAATAGAGCCTTAAGTCAGAGCTAGTGGGTTTAATGCTTTTTACTATGGTGAACAAAAAAAAATATTCATACTTTTATTTCCAACTATGCAGTGATTCTACATGTTGACTTCTTAATGATCAGAGACTTTCTGCCTTTAGAAGTCATTTGTTGACATAAAATGAGTTAAGTGGTCATTAAGTTGTACCTGTTAATCCCATAGCCCTTTGTACTAATATTTAATTCTTCTTCACTACTCTCTAATCTAGTTACCAAGGCTCACTTTCCTCATCAAAAGGGACTTTTTCTCATTTCACAGACAATAAGACAACTCCAATAAAATCCTACTCCAATGTCTCATCATGATTCCAAGTTCTCTAAAGCTATGGTGGTAGATCACAAGCTCTGGCAAGTATCATTCTAGAAGAGTTTGAGTATGACCATGGAAATCAACCATATGTGCTTTCCAATCACCTAGATAGGTTTCCGTTTTAAAATGTGGATTACTAGTATCCTGATAATTTACTATTGAATTTTGGAACCATATCAACCCATAAGAAGAGATTAGGATAGTCTTCTGATGGTTTGGCCAGTACTATCAATGGAAGAGCCAGCTCTAACATTTAACCATCAGAACGTCTCACTGGCTAATGATGGGAAAATCTCCTAGATTTGTTTCTACAACAGAAGTCAAGGGCATCATTGTGAACCAATGGGCTCCATTTATAGGCTGAAGAAGTTTGAATCAAGTTCAAGATTGTTGGATGTTAGTCCAAATGGTCTCTAAAATACTGAAATTAGCTCAGAACCAACATTACCTCCCTGTCCTCCCCCCCAACTCTTTTCTGCCCCCATCAGCCTGCTACTTATTACACTCAGCACAAATTATCAAAATTCACAGGTCATTTCTCAGGTACACAAAACTGAGCCTTGGCTCCTTAACTTAGAGGCAACATGAGTCAGAAGGGTTATCCAGATAACAGCTTTTCTCCTTCCTGTCGCTAAGAAAAGGGCTCTATAACATTCCTTCAGCAAGTGGAGGAGCAGAACATTTGGTTTCCATTTGCCTTCCTTACCCCAAAAAGACATATTGAGTCCATTCACTTTCTGACACAATGGCTTCCTTCCACATCATCACAAAATAATAATAACAACTGACATTTCTATGGGATTGTGTAGTTTGCAGAGCACTTCACATATATGATCTCATTTGATCTCATGAGGTCAGGACTACTATTTCCCTATTTTGAAGAAGGGAAACTAAGGATCAGTGAATTTCAGTGACTTGAGTAGCACCACACAGCTAGTTGTTCTTTCATCCTTTGTTGAAGAGGATCGACATCATGGGGTGATGTCTTGACTTGCATGTGAATGAGATTTATGTGAAGCAGAGTTGTACAAAGTCATCAGCTTCTCTCTTTCCTCTGGAGTCACTTAAGACCAGTGCAATACAAAATCTAAGATGACTGGCTATGGCCCAGGATGCATTGGATGACCTTGGCATCTTCAATATCTGACCAAACTGTAAGCACTCCAGAGTCCCTGCTTCTGCCGCCTTCATGGCCACTGGAACAAATTGTTCACATCTGTCCATTCCACCAGGGAAGTCTTCACATGCTTGGGGGGTAGACATCCCCCTAAATCACCGATGAGTTTGAGGTCTGTCAATTGCCCTCAACCTGGTTTAGCCCATCTGCTGGGACAATTTTACTGGGGTATTGCTATACATGCACAGCTCCTTGGAGCCACAGCTGAGAGTTGGGTGACCACTTGAACATGAATAGGGGGATGAGCAGCCCTGAAATGGGCTTGTCAGCCCTCAAACCAGAGGTGCAAGTCCTCCTTGAGTACCCAGAGTAGCTGTCCAAAGAAGAACCCATGTCTTCCTAAGTCTTCAGGTTAACTAGGTAGTGCAGTAGATAGATAGCCTGGAGTCAGGATGCACTGAATTCAGATCTGACCTGTATGGCCCTAGGGAAGTCATTTAACCCTGTTTGCCTGAATTTCTTCATCTGAAAATGAGCTAGAGAAGGAAATGGTAAACCATTCCAGAATCTTTGCCAAGAAAACCCCAAATAAGGCCAAGAAGAATTGGACACAACTGAACAACAACAGCTCCTACCTCTAAGTCCTGTGTTAGAGCTAGCTGGGATAGAGGAGGTAGTCCAACACTATCATTTTGCATATGAAGTAAATGAAGCCCTGAGAGGGTACCATCACACAGCCAATAAGTTTTTTTAACCAGGACTCAAATCCAGGACTTCTAATTCCCTATCCAGAACTAATTCTATAATACAACACTGCCTTTTGAAATATGGTCATTTAGTTAAACCTCCTGTCATTTCTTTACATTCTTATATTCAGGAAGGAAGGGAACCTCTACCTGCAACTCTCTTCTGTCTCTGATCCACTCCAGGACACCATACTAGTTTGGAATACTTTACAACTAAGTCTTAGAAGGATGGAAGAAGAGTGAATATGGTTGTGCCAAAGGCCATTTCACAGTATATAACTTCTTTAAATAATTTGACCAATGTAGTTTGGAAATCTCTCTAAGAAGATCTCAGACTTAGCTATGTGTAGTTTATTCTGATCTTTTCTAATATAACTGGCTCCTCTCTCTTTCTCTCTCCCTGTCTCTCTGTCTCTCTGTCTCTCTCTCTCTGAATATTGTTTTTAAATGCATAAAATAAATACATATTATTACAAAGGAAATCAAAGGTTAGTTTAAAAAAGATGCATTTTCCCCCTTGAATTCAGAGTGCCCTTGAAAGCTATGCACAGACCCCCTAAGGGATGTGTAGACCCCAGGTTAAAATCACCAAGCTGCCTCCTATGATAGCACCTGTCAGTACCACTTGGCACTGACTCATATAATAGCCTGCATCGATAACTTCATCAGATACGCACGTGGGTTTGTGCCCTCTATGCCCATGAGACCACAGCCTCCTCAAGAAAAGAGGCCACACATATAGTGTTTCTACAAGCTCCCTAATGACGCCCTAGCACAGTGCTGGGCACCCAGGAGGTGTTCACTACACAACTGCTGAACCCTGCTGAATTTTAGGTGTAAGACAATAAGGCCAGCTTCTATTTCAGATCTTCTCATGATCTGGGGATGCTGACTGTCACTCCATCTCACCCTCCTCTCCTTTTCCTATCCCTGCAGAGCCATCTCCATGCCCTTTGGCAAATCCCAGAGAAAGAAAAGGCCAGTGGCCTTACAATGCTGATTAGAAGTGTAACTGGGGAAGCTGAATGAAAACAAACAGCTGCTTTCTTTCAACACTGATGGGTTCCATTTCAGTGATGGCTGAACTGATTTTACCTGGTAGTTCCCAGACGCCCTGGGCAAAGCATGTTGGCTTTATCAGGGATAAAAGTAACCAAAAGATAGGCCTGCTATTGATTTCCAATTACTTACCTGTGACACATCTCTTTCTGCTACTTGGGAAAACTCCCAAAGGGAGCTAAAGGATCACCTTATCAGCTGGGATCCGACTTACCTTTCAGCCAAACAGGTAAGACCCAATGGGGTCCTCACCTGATCCATTACTCGAGACTCCTAGTTGACACTCTAGGTGTCTTAGAAGCTTTCAGTGTCAGCTTACATTGCCAATGGAGACTGAGCCCTCCAGGATTTGAAAAGCCTCTTGACACTGTACACCCAGCCATATGTGTGGGGCTGTCACACCTGTAGCAAGGTTTTGCAAATGTTATTTAAACACTAATTTTTCTTGAGAGACTGAATGCAAAGGCAGGGTCTCCTGTAGGATTTTGGATCTTTTGGGGGAAAGGAGGGGCAACTTTCATTTAGTGAAAAAAAGAAAGAAATGAACAAGACCCTAAAATATTAACTTTGATACTCCCAAACCCAGAAATTCATTGTTAACCTCCAGATCACAGAAATCAGGCCATAGTCTAATTGAAAAAATCTTTGGTATTAAGGGCTGTTAAAACGAAAGATCTGCACAAAGCCAGAAATCACATGTCCCTTTTATTACTAAGCAATGGAACAGAATTGGGAAAAACCTGGAAACATCTCCAACTCCATAAATCAGCACAGTTGGAAGGAACATCGAATGGTGGACACCTGGAAGGGGCCTTGTTTTGGAGAGCAATGGCAGGTTAGATAATCAAATTCAGGACCCAAGTCTTAATAAAAAAAAAAAAAAGTTGAGGCTTTAAAATAAAATATTCATCTGAGTAAAAGACCTCAATTAAGGCTCAGTTTTCAAGTCATTTATTTTGCCTTTTGTCCTTGCCTCCTCCCCCCATTCCAATTCTACTCTCTGGATTTTCCTTATTTACTTAAATGTGAACCATCAGCAACCCACTCTCATGAACGCCCTATGCATCAGCATCTGGGGATACCTGAGCATCAGGAAGAATCTATTATGTGCACTGACTATTTTAATCAAATCGTCTGTACTGACCCTCAAATAATACCACACTGGTTCCTTTTCAGGCAGCAAGCAGCCTTCTCAAATAAGGAAATGATGCCTTCCTGATCTGTCAAAAAGTCGAAAAGATTCACAGAAAGGCAAGTGGATAGCATATGGTCATATGGCTTTACTATTTCTGGTCATTAAAATAAAAAAGAGCTGAGTAAAGTTATTATCTATGTGAGAGTCATAATTCCCTGCCTCACCTTCCCTCCACCCTCTGATACACACACACACACACGCACACATGCACGCACGCACACACACACACACACACACACACACACACACACACACACACACACACACACACACACACACACACCCCAGTGCTAGAGGATCTTCTCTTACTTCCTTCAGATTTTCCACCATTCATCAGTCACCTCCACCCTTTAGGAAAATCTGTTGAAGGCCAAAGGGCTCCACAAAACCTACTTTCATTTGGGCTCCAACTTTCTGGAAATTAATCTTTTTAAATAAGGAATCATGTTCAGGGCGTGACTTTAAATATGGGTGTGACCCAGAAGGATTTGGCTTCGTGGTTTGGACTTCTGAGTATAGATTTTACTAATATGGGTCCAATTCAGGGTTTATTGAGGTGACTTCCTTCTGCACCTCTTTCTTGGGGTGACTCAATTCAATTCAACCATGATATATCCAGCACCCACTCTGTGCAAGGAATAATTTTGATGCTAGAGATACAACAGATAAATGCTCTCTGCCTCCAAGAAGTTTATACTCTATGTGTCAATAGCTACCTGTGTGTTGTGATTTGATTAGTCAGAAAAGGTTTGCCCACCCAAATGAATTTCCCCATTGTGGCCCCAGAGTAGCTGAAATTCCTACCACTAGAAGACCCTTTCTTTATAATAAGTCACTTTGTGTCCAGAGATTCTAAAAAGAATTAAACCAAATCCTAAACTATGCCATTTGGGAGAAGTAACTTACATGCCTTTAGTCCCATCCAGTCTGTACTCCTCCACTCCAAAGGCTAGCTAATGTGATAAACTTAATCCATGATGTCTTAGTGGACATTAGTTCATCATATTAACTAGTCTTGGGAAATACAGACTGGTTAAGATCACATTAAGAAGATGGGAGCCAGCAAGTATTGACAGGGCAACAGAAGAAAGCCTAGGTAAGAAATGCCCAAAGAGGGAGCAAGAGACGACTTCAGGGAGAGCTCAGAGCATCATAAAGGAGTTGTCTGAGGGAGGGGTGTGGTGCCTCTGCCTTCAGTCCAGGGGCTGGTCCCACACTTTCCATATCTAACTGAGTTTATTTCCATAAAAAGAGACAAAAGTAAAATAAACACAGAGAGAGGACAACTAGTTGTCAGAATATAGAGTTAGGGGAGTCTGAATCCCCCCTTCAATTTCTGTTATAATCAAGACTGAATGACACCCCTCACAACTGCATGCCACCATCTCTGAGTCAAACACTGAGGCTGCCTCCTCCATTTTGCATCTCCCACATGGTATTTCCTATCTGACACATCACATTCTTTGCATCAATAAGGGCCAGTGTCAGAATACACTAAATTGCCTTTGACTGTGTTTAACTGATCTAGTATATTTTTATTATTCTTTCTTGTGGCACCATTTTTCACTCTTGACTTTATAATTCTCCACTGACTTTAAATAAAGCTGTACCAGACTACCGAAGGTGTTTTTTAATAGAGATTTAGGGGCTGGGTTGTGCTGTGGCTTGGATTCAGCTTCTACTTCAGCCATAAGGGAAAATTAACTTGGTGGTTTCAACTTAAGCTGCCATTAATACTCAGATTGGACAGCAACTCCATCTTCTTCTAAGTCTTGTAATCGTGATACTCAAAAGTGATGTTCAAGAAATAAAAAATAATGTAGTCATCGTCTCGGCTCCAGAAAACTAGTACATAGTGTTCCAGCTATCCCCACAGGTCCCTAGATAACTGGGACGATGTAAGGGCAAGTGTAGAATCATTTGTTGAGTGACAGAATCTTACATGGAGTCTGCCCTACTCCATATAAATGTGATCATCTTCCTTAAGGCAGGGAACTGAAATTTCCTATCACAGTCTCTTTTTTCTCTCTTTCCTTCCTTTTTTTCCTTCTCTGTTTTTATTCCTTTCGTTCCTTTTATTTTAAAAATTCTCTCCCTTTCATTCCTTCTGGAATTTTTTCTCACATCCAAAAAAGAATTGGAAGAAACTTACAAAATGAAACCTGATGTGTGCCAATGTGGCTTCCCACATTGTCTGTGAATTACGGGTTATGAGGGAACTTCCCTGCACCAAATCAGATCATCACCAGTCTAGCACTTAGCAAACAAATCTAGGAAGATAGATACATGAAGCACAGTTGTTGTTACTTGTTGAGGGTCACAAAGTAAGTGCCAGAGGTTAAATTCGAACCAGAATGTTACTGATTCCAAGTCCAGCACTCTGCTATGTCATGTTGCCTCCAAACACAATATAAAACAGAACAATTAAACATTACAACCAAATAGAACTACTTAAAAAGCATAAATCTGTCTGTCTTTTCTGAGACTTAATGTTCAACAAAATCTCTGGACCCTGGTCTAATATCATTGCTAGCATTTATATATGGCTTTAGTGGTTATGAAGAACTTAACACATATTATCTGTTTATTCTCCCCACAATGCTGGGAGGCAGGGGCTGTTATTATCCCCATTTTATAGGTTTGGAGATGGAGATGACTTGCTCAGGGTCACACAGCCAGTAAAGGTTTGAGATTGAATTTGAACTCAAGCCTTCCTGACTTACCACACCCCACTGAAGCAATTCTGCCTTCATCCTGTGAGCGTTTATTAGCACAGAATGCTCTCCTCATCCTTTCAAGATTCACCTCAAATTCCAGCTCTTGTCAGAGGCCCTCTCCAATCCTCTCTCCTCAGTAGAAACTGCTTTCTTCACCTTCTCAAAATTACTTTTTATCAACATTGTATATATTTTCCATTTAATAATCTACAAACAACAATTTCTCCTCAGGGAAAAGTAAGCCCCTTGAGGACAAGGGCTGTTATCATTTTTTTCCTTTTCATTCTCAATACCTGGGACTGTGTCTAAAGGTGCTTAATAAATGCTTATAGAATTGACTGTTACAAGCCTTCTACTTTAAATCCTACGGATATTCAAATTCTGGATCTCTGTCGTTTACATCAGTGACAAGGTAGAAAACCAACCTATCCTTGATGGTGCCAGTATTGAGAACAGTTTGGTCTCCAACATTTGTACTCCCATTCTGGCAAGTTAAATAATGGCTTTGGAATATTTAGAAAAGCAGATGTATATGAATATCAACAGAAAAATGTATGTGCATACGGATGTGCATAAGTAATAGAACATACATGCTTAGACATTCATACATTTAGTACTTTGACTATAACCTCTGGACTGCAATTTCCTAATAAGGGACTAGATGAATTTGTAGGTCCTTATCAGCTTTTAATCCAGTTAACCTATGATAACTTGTACAGTTTTTTTTTATTTCGTTATGAATATATCCTCTGCCTCCAACTAGAATGTTAGCATCTCTAAACAGGAACCATTTGAAAAATATGCCTCTTTATTTCCCCTCTGTATGATACAAGACCTATACCTTATAGATATTAAATAAATGGTTACTGACAATGCTATGCAATTTCTATTTAATTTCCCTCCAAAAAAAAAAGAAATATATTTATCAAGTGCCTACTATGTATAGTGCTTTAAGGATAGAAAATGAGATAAGACTATTCCTACCCTCAAGAAACTCACAATCTTAGCAAGGTATTATCTCATCATATCTTCACACATATGAACATAAACTCAACTGCACAATTTTTACAGGACTCACACTTAAGGCTGGAAAGCCAAGTGGGAGATCAACTCAATATGATTTAAACAAATGAGCAAAACATTATATATTGTGCATGTTATTGGAGTTTGTTTTGATTTTTCTCCAACCTTTACTCCCAGCAATTTACAGACTGTTCCACATGTTTGAAGAGATCATTTTGTTAATTAGAATCTTTACGCCAATGGCTACACTAGTAAGATGGCCTTCATATTTATTAAAGACTTTTCTTATTAGGTTTATTTTTTTTCTAAATTATGAGGAGCCCATTATCATTATGGTAGGTGGGTAGTATAACAAAGCCAATTTACCAGAGTCAGCTTTACTCCAGGAGAAAGCCTGAGGTTCCACAGATTTTATAACACCAAGCATAGCCCATATTTAGTGAATTTTTCCAATGCTGCACTCCATGATTTTAGGGCTCTATTTTCCCCAGGGGCATGTAAGCACTCAAATTGCATTGGATTGCATTTTGCTCCCAGCAGGTGAGAAAGTGCATAGTCAATGGGTTATTTGCCATTCATTATTTCCATTTCATGCAGTCACACAGTGGTATCTCTCAGGTGTTTGTTGAAGTTTACTAGACACGGAGGAGCCATCTTGTGCATTCTCTAAGAGGCATTTATAATCTGTAACGAAAAGAGTCATTCTGCACTGCCATGGGTGCAACATACAAAAATCCTGCCCCTGTTGATTTAGGCCTTAGAACGTGAGGTTTCTCCACTTGAATCCATCCCATCTCCAGTCTGCCTGATGGGAATTCTCATTGGTTCAGTTCCTTATTTATCACCCACAAAGGTCACCAAACACAGGAAACTGTCTTGTATCCTGTACTCTATCAACTGGAAAGCTTCTATTAACCGGTGTTTCCATGCTTCACTAGTAGGATGATAATTGATGTTCATAATGGGAACCCTGCAGCATTGCAAGATCCAAAAGTGCCTTCTTGAATCACCAAGGAACAGATTAAATTATATTCAGTGTGGTTTTCCTGTTTAATAAAACTAACTATATGATACGTCTTTGAAAATTGGCAAGCCATGTATGTTTGGTAGTTCTATAGTAACCAGAATGTGACTCATCAGAGTATCCTATTTCTGAATCCTGCCAAATGACAAGAATCCGAGGCTGTCAACAAAGCACAGCAGGGACCCATATAGCTGCAGAGGTTACATGTACACATATATGTGTTTGTATATATATATATATATATATATATATATGTATATATATATGTATGTATCTGTGTATATACACAAAGATATATGTAGACCCACATACACACACATATTCAATCCATACTTGGGCCTTATACCCCAGGCCTAGAGTTATGGAAAAGACGATCTTCCACCTAGGAACAGCTATACCAGGCCAACTCTAAGAACCAGCATAAGATGCTTTGGATATTGGCTATCAATAACTATTCTTTACCACCCACTTTCTTGAAAGGTAAGGCTAGGAAGGTTCATATTCAGGTTCATTCATCAAGTATCTTCACCTTACAGCATCTGGTGACCAGGCTCCAACCCCTAACTCTGCCCTGTTCTTGAAGTCTATATGTTTCTTCCTGTACTCTATATCTCTGATGCTGTTTCATGGGTTCATTTCAACTGAGACTAGTTGGAAGCCTGGGATAGGCAGAAGTTTTCCTAGGATATGGTGCCTTTAGCCCAGGACAAAGAAAAAAGAAAGGGGCATCAGGGATAGTCTAATTTTGAGAAGAACAAGTCACATGTTGTATATGCACTGGATGGTATCAAAGAGTGTGAGTAGGGCCAGAGGCAAAGAGAGGGGTCAAACAAATAGCGGAGAGAATCAATTACCAGGTTGTCAAACACAGATTCCAGAAAGGGCCAGAGGCAATATATCCTGCTAAAGCAGTCAGCAGCAATGAATTAGAGGGATCTGAGGGAACAGGCAGAATCAACAGTCCAAGGCCAAAGTGAGGGTCAGCTAAACCACAGAATGGGCAGGTCAAGGGAAAGGTCTTGGTATGAGTGAAAAGTTTCCATGATTTGTCACGTTCAGCCAGCAAAGCATACCTGCCAGGCTTTTAAACCAGTCCTTACCATCTGATTTTCTGGATGAGGAACAGCTGTGGACAGCTCCCACTCACCTCCCCTTTTCCCTTGACTCACAGATGGGAGTCAGCTGTGTTCTGGTGGTAGTTGGCAGGAACCAGGTCTTTGTGCCTCCAGGAAAGCTGAGCTACTTCCTTTGCCAATCTATAGGGTCATAGATTTCAAGTGAGAAAGGACCTGAGAAATTGTCTAATCCAATACCCTCATTTTCAGAGATGAGGAAAGTGAGGCCCACAGGCCCCAAGGCTGCATGGATACTAAGGTACCAAGTAGCAGACCTGACATTTTGAACCAGGTTCTCTTTTTCAGAAAATCCAAGATTCTATTTATCAAGGATTGACAGTCATTAATGAATACTTGATGTAGATACAGTTTATACTTGTGCCTAGTTGGAGAGGAATTATGAGCTTCTTGAGGGCAAGGACCTATTCTCAATAAATGTTTGTTGGGAAAGAAAAAAGGAGTGAAGAAAGGGAAGGGAGGAAGGAAGGAAGGAAGGAAGGAAGGAAGGAAGGAAGGAAGGAAGGAAGGAAGGAAGGAAGAAAAGAAAATCAGTGGGGGAAAAAAGTGCCCTTATACTGGATAAGAGTAATTGTACTTTATCCTAAATTCACCAGTTTGGGATTCCTAAACCTAAAGGTGTATACAAAGTCCTTGCAATATTCCAGGAGTCTTATTGCCTATTAACTGGTCACTGGCAAAGCAGGGTTGGGGGGAGCTATTAACAAGCACCACTCTTGCTTGAAGCAGGTGCTGAGGAACCAAGTTTGATGACCCAGATGTAGGAACATACACTGCCCAGAAAACATTAGGGAAACTTTTTTTTCTATTTTGTTTCCAACCCTGGGTTAGAGCAAAATTACAAGGAAGCAATGTAGGGAGGGAGGGAGGAGAGAGGGCAGGAGATGTCAAGAAAGCGAAAAGTGGAAAGGGAGAGGAAAAGCCCTGACTTGAAGGAAGAATGTGTGGGGGAGGATGGTTTGTGTGGGTTTCTTTAATGAAGAACAAAGAAAATGCACGACATCTTAGCCTCTGTGACTCTTTTTGATTTGGGAGAAATTTATGAGCTACAGCAAGATAAATAAATGGATAAAGAGCTAACCCACACGGGACAGAACTGTTTTATAGCTCTCAAACAGATGTCTGTCCTAATGACACAGGATATTTCTTTCTTTTCTTTTCTTTCTTGTTTTTTATTTTTTTAATCCAAGAGGGTGATGAGGGGGGTGGTGAGGAGAGGATAGAGAATAATTTTAAATCAGGACCTACAGGCATTCAGAGTTTGGGAATTCGCATTACATTCTTTTCTTGGATCCCCACGTCCTCTCATCATCCAGTTAAGAAACATTTGCCCTGGAACAGTACACAGAGCTTGCAATGAGTATCCCTGAGGGCTGAACTTTGACCCCTCCAACTAAGGAAGCTAAAATGGAAAATTCTAAGTCATTGTACACTTTTAAAACCCTTTTCTCCCCATGTTAATGCTTTTTCAGAAAATATTTAAAGAAACAGATACATAATCAAAATGACAATACAGGAACCATGGAGATTAGCATAGCATCTGATCTTGGACAAGTCCTTTTGGATTAATAAATTGGTCATAGGGCCAAGAATCTTATAGTCTGAATTATCTTATAGGTAATTGTGTCAAATTCCCTAATTTTGTGGGTAGTAAATTGAAGAAAGGAAAGTGGTTTGCCCACACTCACATGTTTAATGAGATGCATAAGGAAATGGAGACTCAGAAAATATACAGGTCATACAGTTAATAACTGTCAGTCTAGACTCAAACCCAGGTCTCATGACTATACAAAACTTCTGCAGTTAATGACAGTTTTGTATTATAATTACCTGATCTTTGCTAAAGGTAGTGTGAGATGATTGTGTAATCACACCATTTCAGCTCCCAAAGACGGAACTAGGATGAATGTCAGAGATTGATGGTTAGCTAATAACACCCAGCCTCTCGCTAAGGTTTTTAACTGCTATAGAAACTGTCCATTTCCTAGCCATCCATCTATCCACCAGGATTCCACAACCTGAAAGCTTAACTGGATCTAACTGATTCAGCTTGGACATTCTTAGTGAGAGCAACTTGATTCTTCCATCACAAGTCATATGCCATATCTGGTTCTCTGGCATCCTTCTTTTATTATTGGTTCAAGAGTCCCTGACTTCACCAATACACAATAACCTCTCCTTTAAATGATGTCACTGAGTTTGGAGAACAGCTCTCTTTGACCATACCATATAATATGCCACTTAGGTAGTCTTGCCTCCCCAACTAAAATATAAGTTCCTCTAGGACTGGGAACACATCGTAGATTCCTTTTGTGCTCTGACACAGTGTCTAGCATGGTGATGGGCACATAGAAGTGATTAATAGTTATTGATTAATCCAATTCACTTGCAGGTTATGGCATCACCTTTGTGATGTCATGGTCCTCTTCAAGGACAGACAAATAGCAACAATATTGTGGTATGATATGGTATGTTCATATGGTATGGTACATATAGTGCAGTATGGTATAGTATAGTACAGTATAGTATAGTATAGCATAGCATAGCATAGCATAGCATAGCATAGCATAGCATAGCATAGCATAGCATAGCATAGCATAGCATAGCATAGCATAGCATAGCATAGCATAGTAGAGTATAGTCCTAACCCAGAAGCAGCTGGGATTCTCACAGGGGAATACAAAGTCGGGCTAAGGAAAGGGTACACAAATTAAGGTAACTCCACATGATGAGAAATGCTTCCACTTAGCACTAACTCTTTGCAATACCCCCTCGCCCAACCCCACACCCTTTAGAGAGATTACATGCAAGCCAGCAAGGTTGATGTTATTGAAAAAGTAACAGCTCCTTCCCAACAGTCTCAATTGAAATTTCATTAGGATGGATAAAAAAAAAATCTGAGCAGTAAATATTAATGGCTGGAAATGGGAAACCTGGAGGCCGGCAGACTGTGGCAGGTGTTCACCTCGATGAATTTCAATCCCTTGCATGGCCATTCGTAGCCAACAACGTCATCCCTTGGCCTTCCCCTAGCTTGCAGACAGGCCATTTTTCATGATTTTACCATTTCTGGCCAAACACAAACTTTTTAATTAAATGTACCACATGATTCCAGATGTTTGTTTATTTGTTCCAATGAGGTTGTAAAACCACTACATGAGGAAGGAAAAAAGTGGGGGCAGGAGATGGGGTGCAGAGTGAGGGTTTCTGAAAGAGGAAGAGAAAGAAATGAAATGAATTGGTTGAGCTTGGATCAAAAACTTAATGTAGGAGTTCTCTGGGGCTGAGCCCAGCGGAGAACCCTTTCCTCCCAAGCTAATCTCCTCCCAAAGACCAGCATTTCTGAAACACAACAGGACAACTAGGACTTTATTAGTTCAAGAAATCAGAGTTCATTCTGGAGCAAGAGGCAGCACTGACTGCACATTTTCACTGTTTTTTTGACAGTTCCTCATAGCTACATCCTTGGTGCCTCAAATTCCACTTCATTGACTCTCCCAGTGTTCCATTTTGTACACTAGATTGCATCCTGCATAGTGAATGGGGTGGGGGGAGATCGTCCTGGGGGAAAGTGGTCAGGAGATGAGATAGGGAAAGAACTGCAGTTTCCCACACAGCATAGATGCCTTCCCAATTGCTCCTTAATTAGATTTCTTTTTGTAACTATCACCTACATATAATCTACTACCAAGCTGTGTTGGCTTTGCTCTGCTTTTGAGATGACCTTTACTTCTGTCCCTTTGTCTCTATTTCTAATGAAATGTAACCTCCTTGAGGGTAAGGACTTTATAATTTTTTTTGCTTTGTACCCCCAGATCCAACACAATGCCTTCCATATAGTATGTACTATTAGGAAGGCATTGTGGAATAACAGATTCCTGAAGTTGGGTTCTTACTAGGCTACTTACTGACCATATGACCATGGGTAGTCTTAGTTTTTATATCTACAAAATGGGGATGATCTTCTTTGCCCCCCATATGTGATGGGGCATCTGTTGGCTCTCAGTAACTACTATTATTATTGGCATGACCCTAGATTTAGGTTCTTATCACCTGAGAACTAGTTTATCACTGACTCTAGGTTTTTCCTATTGTAATCCATTCTGTATATCACTGCCAAGATATCTTCCTTAAAGCACATTCTCAGTAGTGTGCAAAACTGCCCATGGCTCCATGTTATATTAAACACAAATTCTTCTACCTGGTTTTCAAGACCTCCATAATCTAACGCCATGTTGTTAATGCATCCTTATTTCTCTCACCAACATGACTGTATTTCTACTCACCAACATAAATATCTCATTCTAATCAGGCCAGTCTTCCCTCTCTGCTATTTATACCATCTTTAACATTTCCATGCTCTTTGTACCCCTGCTAAAAACCCAGTATGTGTCAACAGTGGGATATGGCTGACAAAAAATGGTGATGTGATCTTAAGCTGTGTTAAGAGCAAATGACCAAAATGCCAGACTGTAAGTTCCTTGAAGACAAGCACTACCTTTTATACTTTGGAATCCCTTCCCGTCCTTTGCAGATTGCCAGCACTTAATAAATAGATACTGATTCACTGACATCATTTGCCCAATGTGACTTCTCAAACAACTAAGTCAACATAATCACAGCCCAAGGAAGAAACTTACAGGCACAAGTATCTTACAATTCCTTTCAGGCAAGCATGAAGAGGGGAGCAAGCATGTATTAAGTGAGCCTGCTGCTCAAGTTTCCAACATTTCAACAAGGACATAGTACTCACTTTGGAATATTTCAATACTATAGAATATTAAAAGTGACCTCAGAAATTACCTCATTCCACAGGAAGGAAAACTGAGGCAAGGAATAGTCCTGTGACTTGCTCAAGGTCACACATTTTGTTAGTGAGAAAAGAGAGGCATGAAACAAGGTCTCATGACTCTTACTCTAGCTTGCTCTATGCATAATTCCATGTTCCACTGTTCTTCAGCCTCTTTGCAAAAGTCTTCCCCTGCATTGTCCCTTCCATTCACAACTCAAGTCAACAAGCATTTATTAATCACATACTATTTGCCAGGCACTGAGCTAAGCTCTAGTGATCTAAAGAAAGGCAAAAACCTTCTCTACCCTCAAGAAGCTTTACAAACTCACAGTACATATTTCAGACTCCTTAGTCCCTCAGGCCTGTCAGAACCCAGGTTAAATGTTGAACTTCCCTTTTTCACCCCCAAACCTCACTCCCTGGCCAAAAAGAGAAACAACCCCTCTTCGTGGCACCTTTACATTAGGGCAAGGGAAATTCCATTTAGCAGGGTTTGCTCTGCTCTGGTCCAAAGCCACTAAATATATAACCCCCTCTCTCCCCAAGTCGCCCCCTCCCCAGCCCCAGGTCTTCAAAGGCCTCCTACTCAGAAACTGGCAATGAAATAGCTCCAAAAACTGAAAATGAAAAATCATCATTGGAGAAAAAGAAAGGAAAAATGGTCCCCTGCAGATTTCAGAGGCTTAAAGAAGGTTGCTTAAGGAGAGTTCTTGGCTGAAGCCCATGCCAGTCTGGGTAATAGTCTAACAGATTCATCCATCTTAAGCTTCCACTTGGCTGGCTGTTCCATCACTGCCACCCCCCTCCAGACAGCACACGCACACACACACATCTATCTCTATATACGTGGAACTTTTAATCTACACCGCCCTCCATTCCAATCCAACCAAGTCTGCTCAGCACCAACTGAAGCTATTGACCCTGTAAAATAGCAGAGAGATGAATTTGATGACCCAGAGTAGAGTTCTTAAAACATTTGAGCTGGGCCTAGAATCAAAGCAAAGTAAAATTTATTCAGTACTTGGTAAAGTCCTTATACTTTTGCACACACTGAAAATAGACTCCCACTGCCACATAGATAAAATAAACCTGTCAACCACTGCTGTCAAATCACTAGTCACCTCTATTAAATAAAGGGAACTTCAACATCTCTCAGCATCTTAGAATTTCACCACAATTTTAAGCACAAGGCAGTGGGGGGTGGGGAGGAAGCTTTATGAAAAAAAGAAAAGTAAAGTAATAGGTTCAGGAGAAAATGTCATCAGAGAAAATCATTTTTACATAATTAGATCAGACTAATAATAGCTATGTGTAAGACACCACCACATCTTACCCCTGACACAGTCAAAAGCAGTCACTTGGATGCTATGGGAAGAAATCAGCAAGGAAAGAGCTATAACTAAGCATTTACTTAGCTTTCTGGATCCACGGGTCATTAGGGTGAACTCTCTGCCAGTAAGATCCCACCTTCACCCCATCCAAACTCTCGCAGGACACACACAAAATAGCATCTGCTTATGTACTACCACCTCCACCTCAAAAGATTTTTAATGAACCTATGAGTTACTCCTGGGAAAACTTGTATGGCCTTTGCTTCCCTGGCAAAGTAGCCATAATATCCCCTACGTGAAAGATGGAAGGACACAGAGGGGTTCTCTTAGACACAGAGGCATGTCTCAGACAGTCTATATGACTGAACAGGTCAACAGCCAAGGACCAGATGATTGATCAAATCAATGCTCTGTAGTCCCAGTTGGATGACAGCAGAATAGAATGATCATTTCACTTTCTAAATAGGCATATTGGGTCAACAGACAAATGTCTAGCTGAGTGCTTGATAGTGGGCCACTAAGATTAACCTAAATAAACAATTCTAACTTCTCTGAGTGTATTATTTTATGCAATGTATACTCTAGACCTAATTCCTAAAATTATCCATCTCCCACCTTAATATATATATAGTTATAGAGTTTTATATATAATGTATTCTATAATATATAACAACCTAATATATATATTCACATGCATATATGTGAATGTATATTAATGCACATTTATATATACATGTGTGTATACATATATGTGTATGTATTTTTTCCTCTTTATATATTTTGTAAATACCAGGATGTTATGACATGCGGTCTGTGAACTTTTAAAAAAATATTTTGATAGCTACATTTCAATATAATTGGTTTTCTTGTAAAAACTATATATTTTATTCACTTAAGTACATTATTCTGAGAAGAGGTTCATAGGCTTCATGAGACTGCCAAAGGGTTCATGACATATCCATGGGATTATATTTATCTGTGAGCACATTGTTTTCTACCTGCAGAATGTAAGTTCTTTGAAGGCAGGGATTGCTTTGATTATATCTTCATGTCCTCAGCACCTAAGACCATAGTAGGCTCCCTGTTAATGGTCATTGAATTGAATTGTCCAAAATGATGTGGTTTCCATAGTCCCATTTGTTAATATGTTAGAAAGAGAATTCTTCAAAAGCTGATTCAGATGAAGGAGATAGTTTCAGAGAAACCTGGGAAGACTTGTACAAACTGATGCAAAATGAAGAGAGAAGAACCAAAAAATCTGTACAGTAACAACAAAACTGTCACAACAAACAACTCTGAAAGACTTAGGAACATGGGTGAACCTGACAACCAACCACACATCTAGAAGACTCATGATAAAGCCTGTTATCCATCTCCACTCACCTCGAGATAGAGCTATAATGGACTTAGAGTACATTAACTTTCCCTTTTTTCATTTAATTCTGACTGATTAAATGAATTTAAGAAATATTCTATTTATGACTTCTATTAAAAACATTTTGTGATTTCACAGATTAACTAAATGATAAAAAACACAAACAGTTGTAGGTTTTATTTTGAGGGGTTTGAGGGTGGATCAGAGCACGTGCAGCTGCTTTATGTAGATACACAGGGAAAAAAACAATTGCTGAGCATAAAATGCAGCTCACATTAAGGAAACTGCAAACTATAACTAATTATGATAAGTTGCTATGTAAATTACTCTGTGACATTCCCAGCAATCAATTTCCAACATAAATAGACTGTGCCAGGCCAGAGGATGAGATGAGCACCTAACAACTATGTCAATAAGAATAACAGAAAATTGCCAGTGATAATAGAGGTAGGGTGATTACCTTTCTCTAAGCAGGTTTTCACAGAGGCAGGTTTCTTCCACTTGGTTTTCTTCATTTTCTTTTGAACTTAAGGTCCAACTGCTAAATATATGATAATGTCATGGACAATGACAAGTCTCCAGCATTAAGTAAAACAGGGGAAATCTTACGAAAAGTAAGTATCTCATTTAAGTTGTGGGAGCCATCATTAATGAGCATCCACTTAGAAAATGTTGTCTTAGCAAAGGCCCTCTCTAGATGGATCCTACCATCATATTTCACAAATAGCTAGTGCTAATGAAAATTCTTTTCATTGGCTGCAGAGCTGGAAGGCACGCTACCCCAGAGCATCCAGAGCTGACTCTCCCTCACCCATGCAGGACCCACACATAGAATGCCCTCCCTCTTGACCTTTTGTCTCCTAGAAATCTTATCTTTCTCTAAAGTACATCTTAGGGACCAACTCTTATGGAGACCCTTTCCTGATTTCCTTAGTGGCTGGTATTCTCTTACTCTTCCAATTATCCAATTTGTGGTTATATGTTTACATGTTGTACCCTCTAGGAGAAGGCAAACCACTTTGAAGGCAAGGATTGTTTTTACTTTTTGTAGTATCTTCAGAGTATGATACAGTGTTTTGTACACAGTAGGTGATTAATAAATATTCATTGAGATTAATTGAATTGAATTTCCCTGCTCTTTACCACTTCTGCATGAGCCCCTAGAGTTTCTCATTGAATTACTCTATGGGGTGGGGACCCATGGCAATAGTATAGTGGAAGCAGCATTGGACTGTGAGCTAAGAGAACTGGGTTCCAACCCAACCTTTGACACTCATGAGTCAGGTTATCTCAGTTCATTAGTCCTAATTCTGACTTTCATCTTGTATAAAAAAAAATAACAACACCAGTCTACCTCTCAATCAACAAGCATTTATTAAGTGCCTACTATCTTCTAGGGACTATTCTGGGTTTTTGGAAAGAAAGACGAAAATTAAACAATTCTTTTCATCAAAGAGCTTACATTCTCTAGGAAAGTGGTCTTGAAACTTTCTTTTATGGGTATCCCTATCAATAAAAAAATTTAGCATTTCCCCAGAAAATGTGTAACACCCCTTCCATGGTTGTGTTCTCAATTTCCAATCTTTTTGCTGGACTCATTCTCCAGGGAGTTTCTTATTCTCAGGGATTTAATGATAATTCTGAGGAATCATATACTGTTTAGTACCGTTACTAACAAATTACCACTGGTGTGTTCCCCATGAAAATATCATCCAGGCTCCACTAGCTTTTATGAAAGGGATTTACTAAATTGATAAAGTAAGAAGAGCTGGTACAAAACATCTCCCCTTCCCACATAGTCTGGGGCATACTCTTCCACAAGCTACAATTGGGAGGAATGCGGGGGGAAGAAAAAGAGTAAGTACTAGTCAGTGTTCAAAATACAAAGGTGATGAGGAATCAGGGTACAGAAAGCATGAGTCAAAATGGAACCCCTGGAAGTCTTTTATTTCTTTCCCCTCTTTGTGAACTTTCATGAGCTCACAATGGGGCATGGTGTCAGTGATGGATGAGTTTCTCCTCTGGGCCTAGCTATTCCTCTGCTATGCCGGTTCTATACTTCCTCTATACTTCTCCAATTGGCCAGCTACTTCTCTCCTGCTATTGGTTCTCTCTCTCTCTCCCTCCCTCCCTCCCTCCCTCCCTCCCACTCTCTCTCTCTCTCTCTCTCTCTCTCTCTCTCTCTCTCTCTCTCTCTCTCTCTCTCTCTCTCTCTCTCTCTCTCCCTCCCTTTCTCTCTCTATCTCCCCTAAATTTGACTTCAGTTCTAGTTAATGAGAAAATACCATCAATCATCCTACAATCTCTTGAGACCTTGCAATGCCCATGGGGTCGCTGCCTGACCACGTCCTCAAAATATAATACTCAGAAGGGGTGATCATAAGCGCACCACTGAGGTTGTAAGAGAGAAAGGGTTCCTTCCTGTCCATTCTCTACTTAACCAGTGCCAACTCATTTTGCCTCTTTAAAGTCCCAAAGGAAGAGAGTGATGAAAGTGTGGGTCACTCATTTTGTATAATCAGTTCCAGCTTCTATCCCCTGGCAGCTTGTCTTCCAGCTCTGCAGCCAATGAAAAGACTTTTCATTAGCACAAGCCATAAACCCCTGAGTCAATCCTATGGTCACTCAGATAAAAAACATAAAGGAAATGCCTGCTCATACTTCAAGAACTGGTCCTCATAGGTCAGTTTAGCCATGCTATATATATGTATTGTGCATATTTTCTTATTTATGTGTAATATATAATTTTATTGATTATATAACATAAAAAGATACTTAAAAAGCACTGTATGAAAATTATATGACATTTTATCCTAGAATCAATAAACAGCCACTACTGTTATTGAATAGAAGAGTGACATGGTCAAGCTTGTACTATGGGAAAATTGATGTGGCAACACTGAGGAGAATGGATTAGAAAGGAGAAGGATGAATCAGGAAGACCAATTAGGAGGCTGTTTCAATAATATCAGCAAGAAATGAGGGGACCTTGAACTAGGATGATGGCTATGTGAGTAAAGAGAAGGGGACAGATGCAAGAGAATGTTGAGGATGTAGAAATGACAAGATTTGGCAACCATTCAGCTACAATTCTAGGATGAGGAAGAATCAAGCCTGACACCACAGTTATGAACCTGGGTGACTGAAGGATGATGGAACTGCCCTTAACAGACTAGAAATGATGTCTGTGATAAAGACTGAAGTATATCCATGCCTCCTCAACCTGTATGACTTGAGAAAAAGGGAGGGGGGAGGCTCTTACTTACTGGCTGATAACCTAGAGAGCAAAGCCAGTCAACAGACACCTAAAAGAGCCAGGAGGCAATCTTGGAAATTAGGGTATGGGTCTGCAGAGAGGTTGTTAGAACAGATGCCCAGGTAAAGGTTAGTTTATAAAAACTATAAGGGCCCACAATAGGGCAGAAGGAAATAGCATGGGAGCTTAGGTAGTTGTGAGAAGGGCCATAGTAGGGAACCACTGGGCTATATAGTGAATGAAGGAGATAGATTGGTCATGTTAGATGCAAACCTCTCAATTTGTTGTAAAAAGAATTTGACCCAGTTTCCTACCCTCTGATTATTTGGCTCATTCTGTGTCCTTGCCACTGAAGGACCAGGCCCATAGTTTGGATGCCATTTCTATGGGTGATAGTTAATAATAGAATTCTGATATACATAGAATAACCCCCTTCCCTCAAAGAACTTACTGGGGAGGGGGAAATATGTATAAAGGCAAATCAAATGTGTGTGTGTGTGTGTGTGTGTGTGTGTGTGTGTGTGTGTGTGTGTGTATTCAACAGAATCAGAAAAAAGCTTGGAGGAGGATTGTGCTTGGAGGGGTGGAGAAGATAACTTCTGTTTCAGACAGATTGAGTGTGAGATGCTATGGGACATCCAAGTGGAGATACTTTGCAAAAAAGAAAAAATGAGGTGATAAAGAGGTTTGTGCCGCAGCCTCAGGATGGAGGTTTAGTCACACTCCGTCACTCTGGGATACTTATTTTAGATAACCTCCTCACAAAAATGCTCGTCATATTCCTATCTGAGATTTGCATAAAGCACTCAGTAAACTAGGTGACAGGTTGAGTTCATTGGGAGGTCCCTTCTCCCCAGGAAGAGCTAGAGATATTTGGAATGGATTAGAAGACAAACCAACCATCAGAGAAATGCCAGACCCAGACAGGTAGAGAGAAGGGGAACATTTTAAAAGTATATACTTTCCATGAATAATATTACATAGTATTCTAGCCCTCTTTTTAGCCTAAGTACAGCTGGCAAATGGAGCTGGGGCTTTTCTCTCATTTCTCTCTTTTAAATACACACATATATACATACATACACACACATATATATGTGTGTGTATATGTGTGTGTGTGTATGTATACGATCAGACTTTCCATAGGAGATGGGCAACAAATGTGGCTTTCTTTCCAGTTGGAAGGGACCTTAGAAGGCATCTTGTCTAACTCATAATTAAACAAGAATCCCTAAGCTGACAAACAGCTATAAAGCCTGTGACGAACAATCTTCTGAAGTAGCCCACTGCACACAATGATATCTCTGATTATTAGAGAGCTTTGTTTACAGCTCTCCTTTATTTAAAGAATCCACCCCAAATGTTCACATGGAGTATTTGTGCCCAACCTGCGGTACAGTATCCCAAGCTCATATTGGTCTAATCAGCCACAATTGGACACACTATAACTTGCCTCTAACGTAACGATGTCAATTTAGTCCTCTTTGGGAATGAAGGACAACAACCAACCAACCAACCATTAGGCTCTTGGCAACTTTAACCCATTGCCTCAAGAACAAGCAGAACATGACTTTTCCCTATTCAAGTCTCAGAGGCAAATGGAGGCATTGGGCGAAGCCATGTTGATATTTCAGGATTCTTCCCTGTACCTTTCAATTGGCCCAAAGACAGCAAAAGTGGAAAAACCTGCTTCAAAGAGAAAGAACTTGGAAACTACCCCAGCTCTCTAAGTCTGTGTTGCATGAGAGCCCCACAGCTTAAAATGTTTTGTGGTTGTTGTTGTTTTTTCCCTTTCTCTGGATTTCTTTGGAAGGTACAACTTTTCTGACAATAGACATGATATCAGAAAGTGAAAGTTAAGCATATATGCCTGAGCAAAGATTATATATCTGGCTTTAACCCATTGGAGATTATTTGTCTATTTTTGCCAGAAGTATTAGTGAGGCCATGATGCCAGGGTTGGGGTCAAATTTCAACTTGAATATCCATATTCTCTTTGGTATTCCCTAAATCCAACATGGAAATTCATTTGGGTGTACACAACATATTATTTCCTCCAAAACTCTGTGCTTATCTTGCAAGTTTTTCTGCAATATGGGGACTTCACACCAGAATTAGTTGTTACAGATAAAGGAATTCTCTTGCCCATCATCTATAGGCAATGATAATCATGAATACTAGAGCAAAATCAATGTGTTTCTCCATGGAAATTCTGTCACTGAACTAATATCAGTGGGCAAGTCATTTGTCCTAGTATTTAGGGATTGTGGGATATGAGATAGAAAGGATGTGCCCACTTTTACATAGTGAATCCTCATCATTAACAGTGGCTCAACTCCTATCTCTGGTCCGAGCCCTTTGGTGCTGGATGGACTATATAAGAAAGTGGCTTTGGCACCTAAGAAGATGAAGTCAGGAAAAGTGGCTGGAGCTGACCAAACAGATACAGAAGTAATCTGTGCTGGAAGCAACACAATTTTAAAAGCACTCAGGAATTGATTTTCAAGATGTCTCAAAGAGGGAGAGATTCCAAAAGATCATGGGCATGAACAAAATGATCAAGAAGGCATGAACAACTACTGACACATATACTGTTTTCTTCATCTTTATAAACCTTTAATGAAAATAGTTTATCCATGCAACAAGTATATTCTACTATTTAAAATTTTATATTATGTTTACTGATGTCTTTTGATTGTATATTACATTAATTTCAGAATATGTCACTTCTTTCTCCCTGATTGAGGAAGCTAACGCTGGTAAGAAGAATGAAAAGGGAGGGGGGAATAGTTCAGTAATAAATCAGCTGAGTCTGACATCATATACAATAAATATTCTGTACCTATATTCACTGACCTCTGCAAGGAAGGAAGGGAAGATACTTCCCTCTCATCTCTTTTCTAGAGTTAAGCTTGGTCATCATCACTACATAGTGTTCAATTTCAGTCTTTATTTTTGTTTTTTACATTGTTGCAGTTCATTGAAAATACTGGTTTTTTGGTTATGTTTATTATACTGTTCATCTAGTTCATATAAGTCTTCCCATTCTTCTCTGAATTTTTCATAATCATTGTTTCTTATGAACTAATAGTATTCTATTATATTCATGTACCATAATTCCCCAACTAATGGGTACCTACATTTCTTCCAGTTCTTTGCCATTACAAAAAGTTCTCCTTATTAATATTTTGGTGTATGTGGAACATTTCTGTTGACTTGCTTGGATATGTGTGTCAATGATATGCTTGATGAAAAACATAAGGAGAACACACGCAGGTTTCCATATACAAAACCACAGAGGGGAGAGGTTCTCCTTGGCACATCTCAGCAAGATCCACAGTCACTCAAAAGAGACTGGCTTACCCATCTACACTGGATAAAGTGATGAATTCTAGATAGCTCCTAGATCCTGGGATTAAATCAGACAGGCAAGCTAGTGAGGGTTATCAGTACATAAGTCCTGAACCTGATGGACAATAAACTGAGCCTAGATTCATACAGATAGTAATTCATCTGAATCATATTAGGGAAACTGAACAGAACTTTAAATCACCCTTAAGCTTCTCACTGCCATCAAAGCCCCCTCCTGTATGTTAAACAGCAATATTTCCCATGACTACTAATCATCAAACACGAAGATTGCAGAAGAATTTCTATTACAAGTGACCTAAAAGATATCTGAAGGACTCATGGTAGTGTAAGCATATTGCAGCATATTACCAAGAATCTGCATGTGTCTCTTAACCAACAAGAGCATTATTAACCTAAAAAGTAGTCTGGTCAATCTTGTTGCTACAGTGAGGGTTAATGGATGAATAATCTGAAAGTTGCACTGCTTTCTAAAAAAGTATCCAAAGAATCATGGGAAGGCATCCAGTATGCTAGGAGGATTTTCTTTGATGGACTTTTGAGCATATAAGGATAAGACTCACACTTAATCAAAAGGCATAGATGGCTTGTGACCTGTTCTGGTGGAGGGAGTACCTACATCCATGAGATCACAGATCTATCGACTGCAAAGGATGGGGACTGAACCTGTGATTCACATGGAACTCCAAGATCAGAACACTCTTTATACAAAGCAGGCAGGCAACTTCCGGGCCCCTTATAGTCTCAGTGAATTGTCTAGAGTACCCAGGGGCTAAGCATATCAGTAAGCATCCCAACATATACAAGGAGGCCTGCTATCACAGGTTCTTAGATCTGCACTCATAGAAGAAAAGGAACTTTAATCAAGCACATGTATCATTCTTTCAACCAAGTACATATATCATTCAGTTAGTTCAGGGAGTTAGCACCCTGAATTTCAAAGAAAATACAGAGCAATCAAAAGACCAACAGATATGGTTTCCTCTGCCTGAATTCAATAGACAATTGGACTCCAACTGTCTGACCATAGTTACCAGAGAGGAAAGCACAACATCTGGGTTTTCAAGAGGGGGGGAGGGGGGCACTCCTTAGTGGCTTCCCAGAGTCCTCATCTGGCACTCAAGCCTTCTTGCAAAAGCTAAGCCCCAAAGTAAAACCTCACCTTCAGAGTATTTATATACTTTTTAGAGCCAGACGGCATAACCCTCTAACCCAGTGCCTCAATAGAAAAAAAAAAAAGGTACTTGACACTGTCCTACAAAACAACTCCACTAATCAAACTTCCCACACTGGACAAGCCCATCAATAGGTGGGAAAGATCTTCTTTAATCACATTAAAATAATTACTAATACTAATACATATACTGTTTCTAGTTTAAGAAACTCTTGTTTCTGTACTTTACTCCTCGTAAAGACTCAATTGTAAAGGCAAGATTCAATCAGATGCACTTTATTATACTAAAACGAAAAATAGCAAAATATTCTATTTTGATTGCCATCATACTAAGTCACTTGCCTAAGATTCAGAGACAATATGTGTTAAAAGGCAGGACCTGAACCCAGATCTTTCAGGCTTTGGGAATTTGTTCTCTATAGTATTTTTAAGTAGTCAAAATGTGAAAAAAAAAAGTATATATCATGTTTAACTTGGAAAATTAAACTGTTGAACATTAAGATTCCCACAAAGCAGAGGTATTTATCTTCACGTTCCCTCAAGGTGGGGAAACTGAGTCACAGAGGTTTTTTAAAGTGATTTTCCATTGTACATAACGAGAATAAGTGGTATTACTAGAACCCAGACTTCCTAACTCTTTTGCGAGTCCTCTTCAAACCACAGAGTCTTATCTTATACCTCAGAAAGGCAAAGGACTTCTAAGTTTTTCCACATTTCAGAGAGGCCATATGCTGAAACATTAAAAAACAGCTTCTCCCATCCAGCAGGTTGAGTCGATTTTTTAATCTATTGAAAAGCATTGGGGACAAGATGAACCAATCCATTTGTAAACATTATCTCCAGGCAAAATTTTGCATGCCAAGTATCGAATGCTATATAAGAGGACATCACTTGATGAAATGTTGATATTATTAGTATGATTGATAACACTTACTTCTGTTAATTGACATTTGCTCTTTCATGATGAACTCTACCCATAAAAGGTCTACTTTGCTAGCAGATAAACTTTAATAAGAGGCCTTGACATTAGCATCAATATCTGACACTTCAGAGGTTACATGATTCATACATTAAGCAATCTGAAACAGTTTTATTAATTTAAGTGTCAAAGAGAGTTGATATTCAGTGGTATCAACCTGGGGACCGGAAAAACTCACCCCAAATTCCTGAGATTCATCCCACCTTGCCTACTTCCTAGGAAAAAATCAAACAATTTGCCACTATATATAGTATCCCACCAATGTCAAAGGCTCATGGTCAACCATACTATCAGGCAGTAGGCATGGAACAAGAAGCTGAGAAGTGGTACCATAGTCCAAAGTGAAGACCATCATGCTATGTTTGAGCATGAAACTGAGATTGGGTGGAGAGGACAACAAGGTGAGAGAACAATTAGAATGGGAACGTGAGGAACTCAAGGAAAGGTAGAAGGCACATCCACAATGGGGTCAAAACAAGATGGAAAGCTGGAACAAACTTGGAGGAGAAAACTGACATTAATCTCCCCAAAAGGATTTATATACATAAAGACTAGGGAGAAATGAAACAGTTACTGTATCATAAGATGTGCCCTGGTAGGGTTTCCCTTTGACAGTAAGCCAGCACATTCTTTCTGTGGCCCTCCTTCTTCCTTTAAAGAAGTAAGGGAACCAGACCTTCTGTGAGCCTCAACTGCTGGCTTTCGTAGGAAAATAGCTTGGTAGGTCAGTTCTGCAGCTTTGAAAGGTCACCTGTGTGACCTTAAGCAAGTCACTTAAACTCTGTTCTCAGTTTCCTCATGAGATGGAAGTGGGAGGCATTGTTGGAATAATCGACCTCTATGAAATTATAAAACCACTATCCTTTATTTCATGATGTAAGTTTTTTTTTTCTTTGTTGTTTTAAATTGCTGGCTCTTGACCAGAAGCCAATTTATCTAAATGAACTGGCCCTAAGCAAAACTGAGAAGTTGTCAAGCTCCACTGGGGCACTTTCTTGATTTATTCTCTGTACCTTCCTTTCTCCTTTCTATTTCCTGTCTCTCTTGAAATTGGCAGCTTTGTAGGACTTGATTGTGGCAAGCAGAGGCCTCCAAAGGACTTTCCCCAGTCTTTCAAAAAAATATATTTGTCACATGGTTCTTCCCCTGACAGAAAACTGACCAACTCCATCACAATCATATGATAAACAAATGAGTAATGGTACAGACTTAAATTGTACTAGACAAAGAATCACTACAGATGTGTTCTTCCTTTAACTCATGGCATACTGGATGTCAACTCTCCTCTACTCTTGGTCTTGATCCTTTCTTCATTCCCTCTCTTGGCTTTCATCTTTAGTCTTTTCCATCTATGTCCACCTTCCCTGTAACCTACAGATGTGCCTGGGTCTCAGTTATGTTTTATCTTTCCCTCTTTTTCATTTTCAAAATCCTAGACAGATTGCTGATACTTTCTCACCAACTGCTCACTTCTCAACTCCTTGAAATCTGGCTTACTTTTCCATTGCGCAACTGAAAATGTTCTTTCAAAAGTTATAATTTTGAGCTTCAGGAGAGGTACTGGTCTGCTTTAGGAGAAGGGATTGTCTTACTTGAGGACTTTCTTTACCAATAAAATCACAGGCTCATTTCCTATACCTTTCTCTTTCAAAGGTCACCAATAACTGCTCAATTTGGGGTTCTGTTTTGCTTTTTCAGTCTTCATCTTCCATCGTCCTAAAAGTTTTTTGTAAACTGACTACTCTAGTCCTGGATATCCCTTCCCTCCTCGGCTCCCCTTCTGTTTAATATTCTTTTTCAGACTCATTTTCACCCTACAAAGGGAGGTTCTGTCCAAGGACCTTAGATGGCCTCAGATGTCCCTTCCAGCTCTTCTCTATGATTCTAAGATTCTATGATTCATCTTTTCTCTCTAGCCTCATGCCCTTGTGACCTTATCAGCTCTTAGAGTTTAAATTTTCATCTAAGTGCAGTTGACTCCCAAGTCTACAAACATAACCAGATTTCTGCTTTCCAAAAACAAGAAAAACCTTTTATTTGACCTCATCATCCCCTCAAGTTATCTTCCATCTTTCTCTTCTCTGTCAGAGCCAAACTGTGAGAAAAAGTTTTATACATGCATGACCACCAAGTTCTCACCTCCCACTCACTTCCCAAACTCTTACAATCTGGCTTCCCTTCCCATCACTTGATTGACTGAAATTGTTCTTTCCAAGGTCATTGGTGCTTTCTTTTAAACTATTATTTTTTTTTATTCTGAACTTAACAAACCTCAAATAAAATGAGCATTATCACAAACAAAGTAGAGCAGATAATGAGGCTTATACATAAAGTTATAAAAATATCCTATGTACATTTTTCTTTTCTTTTAAAGTAGATAATTCAATATATTCTTTTCAAAGCTATTATGTTCCTGTTTCCTTCTGAACTTTGTTCTGTTTATTTCTGTGCACCCTCTTTCTTCTTCTCCTTCTTCTTCTCCTCCTCCTCGTCCTCCTTCTTCTAATATTACTGCTAGCCCTATTCTTTACCAGTGACTTCTGAATTGCTAAATCTGACGTACTTTTCTTAACTCTCATTCTTCACCTCTCTGCTCTGTTTGATCTTGTTAACTATCCCTTCCTTCTGGACACTCTTCTCTCTTTGGGTGAGTATTCATTCTATTATGGGTCCCTTCCTGCCTATGACTGATCCCTCTCAGTGACTTTTGCAAGATTATCCATCCATATACTGTCCCTAATGCATGGGTGAGCCC
Source organism: Notamacropus eugenii (assembly GCF_028372415.1). NCBI lineage: Eukaryota > Metazoa > Chordata > Mammalia > Diprotodontia > Macropodidae > Notamacropus > Notamacropus eugenii. The sequence continues at coordinate 233,817,173 of NC_092872.1, forward strand.
CAGAGCTCTGTCCTAGCCTTCTTCTCTTTCAGTGATGTCATTAGCTTTCTTGGATCCACCTACAATCTCTATGCAGATGAATTCCAGATCTACAGATCCAGGCATCATCTCCCTTGAGTGTTAGATCCCTATCTTCAACTGTCTACTGAATATTTCTACCTACAAGCATCTCAACATAGCCAAAAGGAAATCGATTTGCCTTTCCCCTATCCTCCCTTCTTAACTTCCTTTTCTATGCTGAGGGAATCACCATTCTTCCAGTAATCAGGTTTTCAAACTGTGGATCATACTTGACTTCCCTCTTACTCATCCTCTACATGTAATAAATTGCCAAGTCTTGGAAATTCTGATGTTAAAACATTTCTAATATGCATTCCCTTCTCTTCAATCATGCAGCCACCATCTTAGTTCAAGCCTCTAATTCATCTTGCCCAGATTGTTGCAGTTCCCATCTTACTGGTCTCCATGTATCCAGTCTCTTTGCCTCTCTGATTTATTCTCCATATAATTCCAAAATATGTCTATAGATACTCCTAAAACATGGGTGTTACTATTTCACCTCCATTCCCAAGAAGCTTCAGTGGTTCCCCATTGCTTCCCAGATAAGACACAAATGCCCTCTGGCATTTAACGCTTTTCACATTCTGGCTTCAGTCAATGTTTCCAGGTTTATTACACTATTATTACCCTTTGGGGCCCTCGGTATTCCAGCCAAACCACTTGTTTTCTTCATTCGATGATATTTCATCTCCCTTCTATATGTCTTTGCATCCCCAGCCTAGAATACTTTCCTTCCTCCTTTCTGACTCTCAGAACTTTCCAGCTCCCTTCAAAACTCAACTCAATTGTACTCCCCACCTCCACTCCTCAGGATACATTTTCTGGTTCCCCCATCTATTAGTGCCATACTTCCCAATAACTTTCAGGCAGGTATCACTTCTACCCAGACTATTGGAGCAGCATCTTAATTGTTCTTCCTAATTCCTTTCTCATACTCCATGATTCCATCACCATTCCACAGCCAAAATAATCTTTCTAAGCCACAGGTCTGAATATGTCACTTCCCGGCTCAAAAAAAAAGTTTCCAGGGGCTCACTGATGCCTCTAGAATAAGATATAAGACAGGGGGTCACCATAATCTGACTCCTACTCATCTTTAGTCTTATGTCATGCTACTCCCTTTTATACTGTGTTGACCTGAATTACTAGTGGTTCCTCAGACTTGACCATTTATCTTGCAAATTCATTTGCTTGGAATGTGATCCCTCTTCATCTTCACATTTAAGAACCTGCTTCCCTGCAAAGTTCAGCTCAGATGTCTCCTATTCTGTGAAATACTCATTTCTTACCATTCACTTCCCCTTCAAATGACCTTGCGTTAAACTTATCTTTATCTATGTTCCTTAGCTCAGGGAAATGGCAGCTGCTTGAGGACAGGGGAAGTCTTGTAGCTGCCATCTTTGTATCTCAACACCTGACACAATGCCTTATACATAGCAGGTACTAAGTGATATTTGCATTTTAATCAAGGTCATCCTTACCACTCCCTCTCCCCCCCAAAAAGCAACACAAAGAGCAGAAATATCAGGTACATGATAGACCAACAAGATTGATATTTTGGGCCAACCCCCTCCACTCTCACTCTCTAAATGTCCCAATCCTAGTCGTATTGAAGTATCTCTAGTTTTATCAAAACTTCACAGGAAAATACAGGTTCACAAGGAAACAGCAGCAAGAAGGGGAAAAAAAACATTAACTCCAGAATAGCCCTCCTCTGACACCTTGTGACTTTTGTGACTTTGGGCAAATCACTTCACCTCCCTGGGCTCAGTTTTCCTGAAAGTAAAATAAGGAGGTTGGACACTATAGTCACTGACATCCCTTCTGGCTCTAGTTCTTTGATCCTAGGAACCAAACAATAAAATCAAGGATTATTTACTTCACAAAAGGATGCACCTCAGGTTGTTGTAAACAACTCACAATATAGTTAGTTTAGCTTCCTTCCTGCCTATAGATGTGTAAAAGTACCATTTAGATGCAATTCTTTATGAACACACTTATCATGTGAGTCAAGGTTTTACATACCCTGAAGGCATAATCTATTCCCTCCCTACCCCCTCTCTCCTTCACTTCAGTTGAAATGAAACTGTTCTGCAGGTTAGGCCTAGTCCCATTCACAGACACCTGGATTTCTGGAAAGCTTCCTCAATTACTTCCTTAAGAATATAAACATGTCACTTGGATAACACCAATAAGGTCTCTTTGAGGGCCAGCCTGACTCTTTGCCTATAGCCTGCACAGTCTCTTCTCACCCCTACCAGCCCATCCCCCCCAGCTGAAAATGCAGCTGGGATGACGGAGTGGGAAAAACCCAAGACCTGGCTTCCTGGGGTCCCTGGAGATCACTGGAGATGTTTCCTGTTTTAGGAAATGCTGTTTAGGGTGTGCTGCATCCTCAATTTAAATCTGGACTAAGCCTTTGAAAGCTTATTTTCACTTAACAAGCTCCATGTAGAAGGGTGGTTGCCATCGCAAGGAAAAATGGGATAAACACATCACCCCCACATATTGCACACCCTCCCAATTCCTCCTCGTATCTGAACTGCAAAATTTCTCACTTCATGAAGCCAGTTCAGGAAGCAAGGTGCTTTCAAGCTGGACTTCAGCCTGACTCCCAACCCTTTCAGAAGAAAGCCTCCAGAGGTCAGCAGCAGGAATGGGAGTCTTTTGAAGGCAGGTGCCATTTTTAAAGTCAGAACAAATGTTAAAGGAGATGTAGGCACACACAGAATCCAGTCTTAAATGTCAAAAGATATTCCTTTTCATCCTGATGTAGAGCAGGAGTCTTTTGAAATTATAGATTTTAATTGTTGAAACTCCTAAACAATGCTTATCTTAATAAAGATTAACAGATTTCCCAATCTTCTTCGATTATCACCAGTACTAGGTGTAAAACCAGGGCTAAATACTTAGCAATATTTAAGTACCATAATCTCTTTATTTAAAGAAAAATTCATGAAATGATATTATACCAAAGATTTATTTGCTTTCCCTGTAGACTGCCACTAAATCCTGTTTAATATGAGTTGAAATCTGTAGGCTTGACAGATATGGTTTTCTCATCAACTGCTTACAAAGCACAGTGTTCACTCTCAAGTGTCAAAGAAACAATAATGTACATGGAGAAGCCTGCGGCAAAGTTTAGGGTCCCGCCCTTCAGGCTGTGCAAAGAGATCAAAGGCTAGAGTTCCTACCTTGGTGACTGGTCAGTGATCGGGATGCAGGAGGCAGAGGTGTATACGGCAGCTGAGAAGATTCAGGAGCAACATACTTGGAGGCCTACGGGACAAGACGAAGGGGAGTATTACACAATTACCCAACACAAGAGTCTACACCATTTGTATGCACCATTGGAAGCACCAACATCAAGTGGACACCAATGAGACTGAAAATTATATTAAAATAATCATCGATCGGGGTTTGGGAATGGGGTTGGCTTGTCTAGATTTGTAACATTTTTGGAATGGAGAACTTCCCATTGGAAAAGCTTTCTGTTGATACAGACCAGGAAATAGTCTCTAATTTTATATTTAGAAAGTTACCTGTACAACTGTCACTTGCCCATGGTCACACAGTGATTCACTCAATAGCATTTATTAATTGTTCCCTATGTACTAGTTGATAACAAAAAAAGTCTCAAATACATATTAAGAAATTTGATCGTGAAAAATACAAGGCCTCATACACGCAGATATACACACATACACACATACATCTCACAATTACAAAAGGTTCCTCTGTCAGGTTAAAAAGTATGAATTCCTAAACCTTTCAAGCTATTGGAAATACACAGTGAGTATATCTGACAGGGAGAACTTGAATCCAAGTCATCTATATTCTCAGGCCAGTCCTTTACTGACTTCACCATACCTGCTTTAAAAACCGACAGACCTCAAGCACTGCAGTGATTATTCCAATACAAAGACAACCTTCTGCTTTTGGACTACAAGATACTGTCTGCCCTAACTCTCTCTGGCAGGAAATAAAAAATGGCACAGGCGCCATCTTTGTAGCTGGATATGAGCTTGTGATACTCAGGATATGGGGAAGATAAGCATTACTGCTTTTAAATTTGTTGTAGCTGCTGCTCAGAAAGGGGATTATCCGAGGCTAGAAATGATCTTTCCTCCACTTGCCTCTCTCCTGACTGGAGACCCAGCTCCAAACCGCCAGGTCCCTGGACTCATTTCACCCTTGGTTTGTATCTAAGAGTTCATCTTTCACAATGCAATGCTTCCAAGCATCCTTGGCAAACCTTGGGTCATGACACAGTGTTGAGAACCCATGGATTGAAGACACCTTCCAGAAAGCCATATAGATAAGAAGGCAGTAAAAGCCAAGGCATCATAACAGAAATGCCAACCCTTTGCAAGGAACCACCATTTCCCTTTGGCTGCCATCATCCGTACTAGTAAAACAATGAGTATTATACGCCTGGCACATAGTGAAGACTTAGTAAATATTGTACCTACTGTATATGCTTTATGGATGCCTTATAAAATTTGTGGATTTTTCATTGTGAAATATCTCAGTTTATATATCTATACATATACAGCTATAAATTAAATTTATATATAGCATATATGCATACATAATTGGAGATGTCAGAATAAAACACATGCATCTCATATATATTAGAACATATTATGTTATGCTACCTTATTTTATATTATATCATGATGTGTTGTATTACATCAGTATACATAGGAATAAATAATATGCAGTTCCAGAACCTTCATTGCTAAGAAGCTAGATTTTTTTTTAAAGAGTTTATCACTTCTTTTTTTTCTCCTTTTGAGATAGAGAATAAACTGTAGGAGGCAGGTTGGACTTTTCAATGAGATTACCAATCAAATATAAGCAAAAGGTTAGGTCTAGTTAGAAAAACCACATATGCTTCAATCCTGATATTAGGAATCTTTGATTTACATGCTTTCAATAAGACATGGGAAAGGGAGCTCCTGTCTCTTTCATCTTCCATATTCTATGAATCTACGAGCATAGAATACCAAAAATACTACTCCCAAGGTATCCACCACTTCCAAAGGCAACCCATTCTACTTATGGATACCTCTGTTAGGAAAATCTTTCCTTATGGTATGCCTCAATTTGCCTTTTTATAATTTCCATCAACTGTTCTGAGTTTCTGCCTTTTGATCCCAAGCAGAACAAATCTGAGCTGATGCCCCCAAATACTTGAAGATAAGTATCACCCCCAAGCCTCCTCTTTTCCAGGATAAATATTCCTAGCTGATTCAATCACTCCTCAGAAGGTCTTTTACCATCTTGGTTGTTTTCAGCTGGACTCCACATAATTTATCAATGTCTTAAACACCATAATACTCCACTTGAGACCTGGTTAGAGTTAAGAACAGAAAAGCTTTCATCTCTTTATTTCTAGGAACTATGACTCTTTCAAAGCAACCTAAGATCACTTTAGTTTCTTTTGGCCACCATGTCTTACTGGTCACGGATAAACTCCAGAGTCAGAGACAAAGAGGCAGAAAGTACTTTAGAAATGATCTCATCCAAGCCATGCATTTTTCAGATGAAGAAACTGGGACTCAGAGAGGCTAAATGACTTTTCCAAAGTCACCCAGACAGTAAAGGGAAAAGGCAGAATCTGAACTCCAGTCTTGTGACTCCAATTTCAGATTCTTTTCATTCTACTACACTGCCTCCCATGCTGACTCATGTTACACTTACAATCAACTAAACCCCCTAAATATTTTTCAGATGACTTCCTGAGAAGTAGTACTGTCAAATTCAAATAGAAATGGGGCAACTAAGTCATATATAAGGACCCCTACAGGTCACATATTGACTTAGAAAAATACATATTAACATTATATTATATTATATTATATTGTATTTTTATTTATTTTGCTAAATATTTCCCAATTACATTTTAATCTGGGTCAGGCAGAATATTGTAGGCAGCCATGTTGGTAGAAGGCTTGAAACTTCTACTATAAAGCCATGACTCTGTCACTTTGTAGGTGGGACTTCATATTTATTCTCTTTTTTTTTGAGGGGGGAGGTGAGGCAATCGGGGTTAAGTGACTTACCCAAGGTTACACAACTAGTAAGTGTCAAGTGTCTGAGGCTGGATTTGAACTCATGTCCTCCTGACTCTGGTGTTCTATTCACTGTACCACCTAGCTGCCCATACTTTATATTTATTCTCGTTCAATTTCTCCTTATTAGACTTGGTCTGACATCCTTTTTGTTAAGATCTTTTGGTTTATGACTATTATCCACTATGTTGGATATCCCACTCAATTTTGGGTCAACAGCCACTTTAATAAGCATACTGCCATTAATGCTTTTGTGCAAGTCACAGACAAAAATGCCAAATAGCGTAGGTCCAAACCTAGCCCCCTTGGGATCTTTATTATAACTCTTTCTAACTGAGACTGAACCATCAGTGATTGCTCTTCCATTCTGTCCATTCTACACCTTTAGAAGCCACATAATTGTATTCAGCCAAGCAAGCATTAATTAGGCATCTGCTGCGTACTCAGAACGCAGATGCTGAGAAACAAATACAAAATTAAAACAATCTCTACTCTCAGAAAGTTTGAATCTGTTGAGGGGAAATGGGCACATATATAAGTGTGTTCAGAAAAAATATAAGGAGAATAAATACAAAGCAAAGAAATACAAGATAGATAGGGGTGGGGGGATACTAGGAATTGGGGGAGTCGGGAAAGGCTGTGTAGACAAAGGTGGGGTTAGAATGCTTCTTGAAGAAAAAAATTAGATGGAGGTGAAGTTGAAGAAATGCTTTGCAGATATAGGAGACAGTCAGTGTTATAGCACCATGACATGGGGTTGAGTGAAGAGAGGGAAAAAAATAAGCATTTCTATAGCACCTATTCTGCGCCAAGCCTTGTGCAAAAGCTTTGCAAATATTATCTCATTTGATCTTCACAACAGCTCTGCCAGTTAGGTGCCTTTTTTAAATCTCCGTTTTATAGTGGAGGAAACTGAGATAAACAGAGGGTAAATAATTTTCCCAGATGCACTAAGTGTCTAAGGCTAGATTTGAATTCAGGTCTTCCTGACTCTGGGCATTCCCTCCACTTAACTATCTATCTCTCTGGTATGTGAGGAACAAAGAGAAGGCTGGTTTAACTATATTCCAGAGTATAGGAGGAAAAGTAATGTCCATCAAGATAGGAAAATAGGTTGGGGCCAAGATGTAAAAGGTTCTAAAATCTAAATATTTAGTTGATTTTGTAGGGAATAGGAAACCACTAGAGGTGAGGAGAGGAGTGTCATGGTCAGATCTATAATCAAGGAAAAAGAAAATCACTTTTGTGAAGAATGGACTGGATTGGGTAGAGACATGAATCAGGAAGACCAATTAGGAGGTTACCCCAGTAATATAGGTGAAAAGAATGAGGACCTGAACTAAGGTAGGGGTTATATGAATAGAGAGAAGATGTTGATCAGACTCAAGAAATGTCGCCAAAGTGGTAATAGCAAGATTTGACAACTGACTAGATAGGGAAGAGATAAAATGAGAACAAAATGCCTAGTTACAACCTTGGGAGACTAGTTCACACTTCTCTATCTTTTCTATAAGAATAACATGAAGGCGTTGTCTACTATACTGCTAAAAATCTAGGTGAGACATGTATATAGCATTCCCTTGGGCTAATTTGTCGGCTGAAAATGAGAAATGGTATAGTTTGTTTGTGAAAAACCTATGCTAGTTTTTAATGACCACTCTGTGTGTGTGTGTGTGTGTGTGTGTGTGTGTGTGTGTGTGTTTGAAGTTTCAGTAATTCTCCCTTTGGTATATTCTATAATTTTGCCAGAAAATCAGTCATGTTCAAGTTGACCAATTCTATCTTTTTCTCATTTGGGGAAAAAACAGGAAACTTTGTCCTTCTCTATCCTACCTATCCTATGTACCTCTTTCCCCTCAGTCTTTCAGAGATTGATGGGTAAATCAGCAGTCACATCTACCAGTTTTCTGAGTACCTAAAAATTCAGTTCATTTATGCCGAGTGATGAGCTTATCTGTGATAATTCTCTGCTTATCTTTACTTATTTTTAGCATTGACTCCCTACTAGCCTTTTTTCCCTTCTGTTCTTTCCAGATCAAAGATCATTCTCAGGAGCTGGTAAAGGGGACCAAAAAAAAGTTGAATAACTCTGCTATATCCCATCCACTATACACAGCAGTTTCCTTCTTTCTTTGACCTTCTACTTTAAGTATTCAATAGAACTACAAGTAACATTTTCTATTGTCTTCAGCTTAACCATTTCAACTCTGGAACTCCCATCCTGGGGCCCACCATGTTCTGATTGGTGTATAGTTCCATTTAAACTTCATAATCTACCCTATTGCCTATATATGTACCACTCCTCCACCTTACAATCCCTGTGACTCCATAAAAGACTCCTTGACCAGTAGTCTCCTATAGATGTTGTCTCTTTTATAATTGAATTCAATCCAATTCAATAAACACTTATTAAGTGCCTACTATATGCCAAGTTTGTAAGTTCCTTGAAGACATGGACTGTTTCACTTTTATATCTGGATTCCCAGTAATTAGCACAAAGATGTAGCACAAAGTAAGTATTCAATAAAGGCCATTTCATTCATTCATTCAGCTCATTAAGAGTTTTAACATTCTTGGCACTATTTTTACAAGATTATACCATACCTTTGTATTCATTGTCCATAACCTGTCCCTGCTTCCATTTTTTGATCAACCCTTAGGTGATTCTTTTTTTGTTGGTTCGTTTGTTTTAAATACCCCAGTTGATTAATGTGTCTTCAATGCATCCATGCCACTTTAGACAAGTTTGTTTTTTCCTCCTTTCCAGAATTATTTCTATCTATGTCTTCAGACTGTTACTCTTTAGAGTTTCCATCCCTTTTGTGCTGATTTTCCTTATAAATTTTAAGCAGTGGAACCCTACCTTTCTATGCTTTCTCTAGATCCTCTGAAATCCATTCACCATATATCTAGATTGCACGTTAGATTTCTCTTGGCTTTCATCTCCTCTACCTACCACAAATTCCAAGACAGAGAGGTCACTTCCCTACAAGGCACCCATCATTTCTAACCCAGCAATCAGGCTTTCCATGTTGGTGAGAATCAGATAAAAATAGTTTCTCTATTTCAATTCCTCACCTTTTAAAGGATGAAATTATCATTCAAGCTAGTCAAGGACTCATGAGCTGCTCTGTATTTTACAGAAGTAACACTTTAAAAGATATTCAGATGATTGCATTTCCCCAATAATCATTATATACATATATATGTATATATATATGTGTATATATACATATATATATGTATATATATGTGTATATATACATATATATATGTAAAATCATTATGGCTCCCCATCAGGTTTAAGATTTGTTGCTCAAACCCTTTGCTTCTTTCCTCTTTCTGCCTGGGTGATCTACAGTTTACTCTGAAGGCATCAGCAATCCTGTTTCTATATCTCTTCATCTTCATCTAAATGTTATCCATCATGCTTTGCTCCTCTTGTACCTGGATTTCCTCATGTGATTGTATCTTTTAACAATGCTTCTCCTCCCTACCCCACTAGCCTTCCTCATATTTAACTTATTCTTTTCTTTTTGTAAAGGTTTATTTTTCCAAAACTATATTCTAGTCTCTTCATTTATGAGATTAGGAAGGAATGTTCCAATCAAAAATATCATTAAAAGTCAAAGAACCATTCATCCCCCTCCTGGTTATACTTGTGGTTCTCTATAGACTTCAACACCATCACTCAACTGCTTTTTCACCCAAGAATTTCCTCCATGCCTTGGGCCTTTCACCCTGGAATATCCCTCAACCATGCGAGCTGCCTTCTCCCATTAGTGAGTGCTTTCTCTACCTCTATCCTCCCTTCCCTTCTCCCCATTCCCTTTTGTTATAGTGTTCATCCTTAGCTCTTGAAGGGGACCAATGACATTAAGAAGCCAATGTCTTGACCTGCACATGAATTGGATGTAAGGGAGGTAAAGTTGCACAAAGACCACCTCATTTTAGCTCCCTTTCCTTGTTATTTTTCTCCATTAGAATGTAAGCATCTTGAGGACAAGGCCTGTATTTCTTTTTACTTGCATTTTTATCCATGCACTTAGCACAATGCATAAGGACCTAATAAATTCTTTCCTGCCTTCCTACCCTATCCCTATGATATTTCCTCATTGACCTTCTAGACTAGCCTTAAAGACTTTGCCATCATTCCTATGTAATAAACCTCTAAGCCTATGATGCTGCTGATACCGCCCAAATTTCATGACAGACAGGCTCCCAGGAAGGAGACTTTCCCCCAATATTGCCACTACAATGACTCAAAAGGCAAGTACAACCTGCTACGTTGATCCAGATCTCGATCACTGAGATGATCTGGAACTTTTTCCCAATAACTTTCCAATAGCTTCATTCTATTTTCTCTTGAGGTTTCTACCATGCTTCATGATGAAACTGCTGAGATTTAAATAAAAAAAAAAACAATACCTTGGTTCACTGATTATTTCTTGGTATTTTCATTCTCTATTTGAGCTGATGATAGGTTTTCTAAAAATTTCTAGTACAACTCCACCTTTTTTTTTTCAAATACCCCCAACTGGGCAAAACACAAGAGTTTCGACAAGTAAGAGTTGAGGAGTTATTTGGCTCTATTTCCAATTGGAGACAAAGCTAGAACAGGAGACTGATTTCTATTTTGCTGCTATTGTACAGTTGTCATTTTGTGCCCAACATCTGTTTTAATTATTTTTCAGCTCAGTGTCTGCATACAAACCCATGTCAGGCAAATGAATATAATTAGAACAATTGTGCACATGTCTTTTAGCCTGGCCACTGCCAGGTGAGTGCCAACAAAACACTATCAGCCAAGATACGGATGACAAACTCTTGGGCTTGCCTTTTACCAAAATGGGGCCGTTGGCAGCCATTCAATCAACATATATTTATTAAACATTTACTGTGTACCTGGTACTGTGTTAAGTGCTGGAGGTGAAGGAAAAGGGTAAAAATACAGTCCTTCCTCTCAAGGAGCTCACATTCTAATGAGGGAGATGTGTGAACAGCTCTGTACATGCACAATACATACAGTATAAACGGAGATAATCTTGTGGACTTTTCTATATCATTATTATTCATAATAACAGCTGACACTTACATAGCACCTCACAGCTGTGGGGTAATTCACTTATAGTGCCATAGTTAAATCTTACAACAGCCTCAGGAGGTAGATAACACTATTATCAATTTCTCCCTTTTACATGGAGATTAAGCGATTTCCCCAAGGTCATTCTAGCTGGTCCAAGACAACACCCGAAGTTTGAACCCAGGTCTTTAGATCCCGAATTCATCATTCTTTTACCTATTACCACAACTGCTTCTCAGTGGTAAAGCAAACTCATGTCCAAGAATGTTTCTACTACTTACAGATTAGATTGATGTTATTAATAATAATGTCATTATTTATAAAACTATATTACTTATATATTGCATATTACATATGAATATATTAAATATATACCATATGTATATATGACACATATACCATATGTATGTGTTACATATGTATCGTGTGTGTTGCACATACACCATGTGTGTATATGTTATATATATACTATATATGTATGTGTTCCATGTATTATATGTGTATATATTACATATATATCATATTACTATATATTACATATATTGGGTATATGTATAAAATATGTCATTTTATCTATTCATATATGTTAAGGCTTACAAAGTACTTTCTTCAAAAGAACCCTGTGAAAAGAGCCTCATTATTCCCATTTTATGGATGAGGGAGTTAAGGTTAAAAGAGATTAACCTCATATCCATATAATTCACCATTTATAGAATTTCCAAGGAGTAAATAAATTATTCTGATGATTTGGGCAATTTCTATTGCTAATTTAAATGAGAGAACAGATACCTACCAGAACAAATGAAATGAAATGTTCTTCTTTAGCTGAGTGAAGATGTGTTTGAAATGGGAATGGGTTCACTGTGTGTATTTCTAAATTCGGAAAGCTATAGGACTGAGTCTTTATTAAGCTTCTTCAAGATCCACCATGGAGTAACCTCTAATATTTTAAAAATCTATAGTCTCATGATTCTAAAATTCTAAGGTTTAACCTTAGAGGCAGCAGAAAATTGGGATGCCCCCATGAATGCATTCTGTTCAAGCTCCCTTTCTTATTCATTACAGTGGACATCTCTGTATAGCATTAATATTGCAAAGAAATAATAATAGCCACTGTAACTCAAATGTATGCTGTGCTCACAAAGTTCCTTCCTCAAAAAGAAATATAGACAGCACAATATATTGACACAGATAGCACAAGTAATATTATTATACACACACTATCACCAATATTTATGTAATAGAGTTTTTCTTGTGAAAGTTAAATCTGGAACTTTCAAGGATCACTTTCTTACATTCTAAACCTAGAGTCATCTTAGAGTCTTATGGTATACTCACATGTCCCACCCATTCAGTGGGAAAGTTCTATTGATTCAACCCTCACAACATCTTTCACATTCATTCCCTGCTCAATCCTATAGGAATCATCTGGCTCATGGTAACATAAATCTAGTTTGTTTCTGACTCCAGTCTTTCTCCATTACATAACAACCAAAATCAGCTTCCTAAGATCTAACCATGTCCCTCCTCTATTCCAAAACCTTAAGTGATCTCTGATGGCCACTGGGTACCAACTCTTCATTTTGGTATAGAAGCTGGCTCGATCCTACCTTTCCAAACTTATTTCATCTTTCCCTCCTTCATAGACCCATAGATGACTAGCTATTCTCCAAACTCAACATGCTATCTCCTATCTATCTACTGCCTTCATTCCTTCTCATCATCTAGTCCCTATGCCTTTAATGTATTCCCTCATCTTATGATCATAAAATCATAGGACCCTACATGGAGAACTGAAGGGCCTAAGGGCCACCTAATCCCTCCTCTTCATTCTAAAGATAAGTAAATAAGTCCAGAACAACTTTGCCTTACCTGAGGTCACAAAGGATAGGGAGCCATAGAGCTGAGTATAAAACCCAGCTCCTCTGAATAGGAATCTCTATATTTTAATTTGCTTAATTTCCTCCAAGGTTTAGCTCAGATAAAACTTCCTCTCATTTGGACTTTCTTGATTCCTCCAACTGATAGCATCTTCTCTCTTCCTCTGAAACCCCTAGAGCATTTTGTTTCCTTTCCTCCATTACTCCTTACTTCATCAAACATATTATTCTAACTGTACCTGGTCTAGCTACAACTGGGTAGAGATCCTTGAGAACTGTCTACTGAGGGCCAGCCAGCCAATGCTGGCAAATCAGTTCAGCAGCACTTATTATATACGTTTTGACTATACACAAGGGATGGGGACTACGCAAAACAAAAACAAACAAAAATATATCTATATGTAGAAAATGTATACCCAATTGTATACATACAATGTGTATATATACATACAAAATATACATACAGAATATTATACTTATATGTATATCATATATATGTGTACATTACAGACACATACATTATGTATACAGTTAGTTCATTATATACATATAGCACGTATATGCATACAGAAGGACTAACTCATGACCTGACCAACATACATTTTTATTCACAAGACCTCCCTATACTATTAGGTTAATCCCTTTCAATAGTCTACATATCCCATTCAGAAAGTCATGGAATATTTCAGCACTTAGTGTATACACCATAATAGAAGATCTGTAGAATCTGGCCATCTGAAGAGGGACTCCCTTTTTCTTTGAGAATGTTAACATGCAGCCAACTCTGTGGTCATTTATAGGAAAAGCATCCATAACAATCCACTAATTTTTTCTCATATTTTCAAGGATAGATATTCTTGACACATACATCTACTACAGTCCTAAAGATGATACTAACTGCATCACCTAAGCAAATTATGTTCTCTATAACACTGGCAAACACCTTTGGTGAGTGTGTTTCTCCCCTTTTTTATACCTTACTTGAGAATGATAGTGCTGAGGATATATAGATGGCCAGTGCTTAAAGTGTCCCTACTCTCAAAGAGTATTCCATTTCTGTCTGGGATGAGGATATGAAAAAGAAGGTGCTGCCTGTGCACAGAGAAGTGAATGAATACAAGACCATTTAAGCAAGAAAGGCTTCTCCCTGGAGTTGACACCTAAGCTTGAGAGAAACTAGGAATTCTAAGAGGTAAAGGTAGTGTAGGCATGGAGGTTCTGATTCCTGGCCTCTACAAAGCCACACATAACTGAGACAGAATATGGGTACTAGGCAGGAGCTAGTAGGTTAGTTTGATTAGACTAAAGAGGGTGTGAAAGAGATTAAAATTAAATAAGTCTGGAAAAAGTCAGTGAGTCCCAGACTGTCAACAAGATTTTAAATGCCAGGCTAAAGATTTTATATTTTATCCTAAAAGCAAAAGGAAATGGTTGATCATTTTTAAGCAGAGAGGAGGAGATGTGCTTAGACAAGTGTTTTCAGAATATTAATTTGTCAGTTGTATGGAGTATGGATTAGAGAGCGGAGATAATCACTAATCATGAAAAAATTTCTCTCTTTGGATACAATCATCAGAGACCCTTATGTGATCCTAACATTTGCTTGAAGATAATTTTTATTCTACTGAGTCAAAATACTGTTTTAAAACTCAATAAAAATGAACAAGATACAATCATATTCACTCAGGCACTTGTGCGGTCTTCTGTACAAAAAAAAAAATAGTATCCATGACAGCCTCCTTATTCTTTTCTCATATTTTCACCAAGAATAACCTCCTTGATACATATACTAACTATGGCCATAAAGATGAAGCCAACTGTGTAGCTTCAAGCACTGATTTTTTTCTACATTTATTTTGTCAGTTCCTACCTCTTTTCTCAATATCATCCTCATACAAGGAACACATTGGGCACAGAGATGTAAAGAGTTCATATGTGCCAGTGTTTCCACTGTCAACAATGATGATAAAAGATGGCTGTATAAATACTTGCCAAATCGGTTCTATTTCATAGCTTTTTGCTGATCTCCTTCCAGTTCTATCTAAAAAGATGTTCTCGGTATAAGCTGGCTTAGTTGGTTTTCCCCTCTGTTAGTTTGTGAAGCAATATTGCTCATATTCTCTCACACCTTTTAGTAATGTTTTACAAAGGGCCTTTTACTCTGAAGTGGAGTTGTCCTGGGCTGCTGTGTCTCTCTGCTTGGCAAGGACATGAAACATTTGCTGGCTGACGTAGTTTCTGGATTCTTTTGGCCTTCCCTTGTGGCAACTGTTTTATATCAGTTAAACTTATCTAAGAAATGGTGATAATCAGGTCAACGTCTGTACTTTTATCATTTCCCATTTTTCAGCATCAACAGCTTGCTTCAAGGGATGAATTTTGGAATTGCACATGGTGACTTCTCATCTTTATCCTTTATTCTAATTTGATATTGATTTTGGCCATAGCACTAGTAAGTCAATGATCAGAATGTGCACAGACAGCTGAGTTTGAAATGACTTCACAAACAGTTGCTTCCTGTCTGTTAAGATATAGTTCAGTTTGGTACTAGCTGTCCAAGGCTCTCTAGTTCTCTCCTTAAAGAATATATTCTTGTTACATATGCACAAAGCTGAATATTATATGAGTCTTTGACCTCTTTTCTTCTTCATCCCAATCTATGTTAATTTTCAAAATGTTTTGTTGTTGTTCAGTCATTTCAGACATGTCTGACTCTCTGTGACCCCATTTAGGGTTTTCTTGGCAAAGATACTGGAGTGGTTTGCCATTTTCCCTCTCCAGCTCATTTTATAGATGAGGAAACTGAAGAAAACAGAGTGAAGTAGATTGCCCAGGGTCAAATTTTAACTCAAGTCTTCCTGACTCTAGAGTCAGCACTCTGTCCACTGTGCCATCTAGAATTCCTCCTCCCCTCCCGTGCACGCCCCCCCGCCCCCCCCGCCCCCCCCCCCACTGTTACCAACATAAGAATCACCAACGATAATGCTCTGGGCTGACTTCGTTTTGAAAGTCTCAAGTTCTGTTTCATCTTCTGTAATAGATCATCTCCATGACAATCTTTCTCATTACACCCAGAATAAGCACTATATGGTAAGATGACCAAGGGTACCATGAATTGGCCTTTCTTGTTCTGGGTTTGGCATGTTAAAAACAGCTTTGCCAATTCCATTAGTTACCTCTCCAACAAGAACTAGTAAGCCGTCTTTCCATTTGGCTTCAACTTGTTTATGTTTTCTGATTTCATTCCTTTTGAGAATGTCAGTGTAGAGGGAGTTTAATTTCCCTAGCAGTGAATCAGTGGTCATTAGGGATCTATCCTTTAAAATTTTAGCAGAGAAAAGTAATATTAGTAGGTTGCCAACCATCTCAAATCTGTGTGATCTTTTGTTGTCTTCCCTCTTTTTTTATTACCCCGCCATTACCATTGCAAAAGCACAAAAGTATCATCAACCACATCATTCTCCTGTTCGGTGATTTCCAGCGGGTGTTGATTACTTCTAGGATCTATTTTCAAGTTGTCTTTTTGGCATTTAAGGTTCTTTACAATCTAGTCTCTTTCTACATTTCCAGTTTTCTCACATGTTTACATTCCTCTATTCACTCTATACATATTCAATGATGCTTTTGAACTGGCTTTTCACCATACTTAGATGGTTTTCTCACCTTCTCCTCACGATTTCTCTGGTTTATTCCAAGATTTAATTTAGTGTCACTTTCAACAAGGCCTTCCTAGAACCTAGAACCTACTTCTAAGCCATTTGGGTCTTCTTCACTCAAGTACTTTCCTTCTACTTTATTGTCTTACCCATTAGTATATAAAATTCCTTGAAGGCAGGGGCAATTTTTGTGGGGGTTTTTTGGGGGGGTTGTAATCTTAGAGTTTAGCATAGTACCTGATTCATAATAAGGCTCTAATTAATGTTTGTTGACTGATTGATCAATCTACTTCTTGCTGTTCACATATGACACCGTCTCTGAGTCTTTGCACTGGTTCTGTCTCTTTTACCTAGAATGCACTCCCTCACTTCTGCTTCTTAGAATGCCTGGCTTCTTTCAAAGCTTAGTTTAGCTCAGTTTTCCTGATTTCCCTCTCTATCCCTCCCCACCCCAGGCCCACCACCAACCTTCCTTTCAAAATCACCTAACGTTCATTTCGTTTACACTTACATGTGTACATGTTATCTATTCCAACAAATGTAAACTGCTTCAGGACAAGGATTGTTTTTTAATAATTCATTTTGTATTCCTAGTGCTTGGGGCAATGTGTGGCACATAGGAAGTCTTTAATCAGTTTCTAGATGATTTATAGACTGAGGACCATTTTATGTTTTTATCTATTCCATGGATAACCATAGTAAAAAAAAAAAAAAATTGTGGACTGGGTGGCCAAATTTCTGGTGAAGAACATTTGTGAAGTTTTCTAGACTGGTCCTGGGAGGGTAGCCAAAGTATATTGGTGAGATTAAGCTCCAAATCTTCTCTGTTTGATAGATTCTGCCTGTGCTCCAGCTTGGAGATCCTCAGTTCACCTCCACACCATGATCAGACATTAGAAAACTGTCTTTGGGGGGGGCGGGGCAAGGTGGCTAGTCGCCTTTCTATCGTAAGAGACATGAACCAAATTAGGGAAAGTTTCTTGTATGTCTTAAGTACAGACAGTTTCTGCCTTTCATCATTTTCATCAATACATTCCTAAAGACTGGGTCATAAAGTGTTCTAAAGAAGACCACATTTCTCCTTAAGAATAGGATGGAGTAAGGGCTACAAAAATGTGCATACCCTTTGACCCAGCAATATCGCTACTAGGACTGTATCCCCAAGAGATCATAAAAATGGGAAAGGGTCCCACATGTACAAAAATATTTATAGCAGCACTTTTTGTAGTTGCCAAAAACTGGAAGTCAAGGGGATGTCCATCAATTGGGGAATGGGTGAATAAATTATGGTATATGAATATAATGGAGTACTATTGTGCCATAAGAAATGATGAACAAGAAGACTTCAGAGAGGCCTGGAAGGACTTATATGACCTGATGCTGAGTGAAAGGAGCAGAACCAGGAGAACTTTGTGCACAGCAACGACCACAGTGTGCGAGAGTTTTTTCTGGTAGACTTGGAATTTCGTAATAACGCAAGAACTTCTTAAAAAAAAAAAAATCCCAATGGTGGTTCTCAAGGCAAAATGCCTTCCACACTCAGAGAAAGAAATATGGAAGTCATTTGCAAAATGTAGCAGATCATGTTTGTGTATGTGTAAGTTTTTGTGTATCATGTTTTGATTTGTTATACGATTTCTTTCATTTATTTTAGTCTGACTACATAGCATGACTATAGTGAAAATATACTCAATAGGAAAGTATATGTAGAATCTATACAGAATTGTATGCAGTCATGGGGAGGGAGGGGGGTAGTGGGGGGTAGGTGGGGGGGGTAAAATCTCAATTGTATGGCAGTGATTGTTAAATAAAAAAAAAAGAATAGGATGGAGTAATAAAAAAACCAGAGGTATGAACTTCAGTATGTCATAAAATTAGGAAAAAAAACATCAAACCCTGATATTTACATAAAATAGTATTGTTACATTCCAAGTCAGAGAGGATGCTAGAGGTAAAAGAAAAAAGTGGTATTGTAGAAAGAGTACTGGATTTGGAGCCAGGGCAGCACCATGTTGGTACCAGAATTCGTGTGGACACCCAATTGACTTGTCTCACTGAACGTCAGAACTTTGGAGTTCAAGTGATCCAACAGGTCTCAATCTCTCTAATAAGGATTACAAGCCTGCACACCACACCCAACTTTGAACACTTATTAAGTAACTACTAGTAGTTTCCTTTCCAGGGTTTTTTTGTATCTGCTTTGTGTCTACCATCTGTATACTTACATATGTACTCATTAGAATATAAGCTCCCTAAGTTCAGTGATTGTTTTGTCTTTCTGTCCCTAGTGCATCCTTAACAAAGACTTGTTGATTATCATCTCTCTAACTAGACTGTATATATCAGAAAGGAAATTTTGACTGAACATGGGTTTTTGATAAAAAATAGAAATTGACCATACTTTATGAAATCTAACCTCTCCTGTGAAGTTTCTTCACAGAGAGTTCTTCTGCTGAACTACAGCACCGACCCCAACCCATAACTTAGCCCTTATTGAGTGATCTCTGAGTTGCATTTGTATTGACGTTTTTCCCAAGTTCCTAGAAGACAGAAATCATGCCAAATATTTCTTTTCACCCTTCACCCTCCGCTCCTATTTTCGAGCACTTTACTTTTTACCTAGTAGGTCTTCATGCAGTATTTGTTGATTGGCTGATGTATTTTTGCCAATAACAACAAAGATTTACAAAGCACATTCCTCACAACTTTATGAGACATTCAGTACAAGAATTATTATATCCATTTTTAGGCATTATCCTCCACTGAGATTTAAAGAAGTAAGTAACATGGCCATGGGCAGAGAGAATAAAAAACCCAAGTGTGACTCCTAACTCCAATACTGACATTTTTTTTTATTCACAATACCAGGTTCCTTCTCCATCATGGTAGAATATTGACCTGAAACAAACAAATTATTACCTTTGTCAATAAAGGTATAAACATAGCCACGATCAATCAATTTGTTCATTGTCTATCTTTGATATAGATGTAGCCTGGGCCACATGCTTTCACAATCCCACACAATTAAATCAGTATTCAATAGAAACAATGCCCCTACCCAAAGCAGAGGTTCTCAGTTGTGTTGTATTTTTTCCAATATTTGGAAATAAATGTTATTTATTATCGAGTAATTTCTAAGGAAAAAAACACATTCATTTGCAAACACACACACACATACCAACAGAATGCAATTTAAGAGCAAGGATTGTTTTATTTTTTGTTTTTGTATCCTGAGGAACTAGTGCAATACCATTTACATAGAAACTATTTTTAAAAGACATGCTCAATTACACTGAAATGAAGAAGTCCCTCCTTGAGGTCATAAGACCATAGAATAAGAGATGGAATTGATTTTAGAGGTTATCCAGCCCAGTGTTATCAGACTCAAATAGAAAAAGGGACCACTAATCCATATAGAAGGATCCCTAGGGGCTGCATGTAGTCTTAATTTTGAAATGGATATTATCTATGTTTTATTGGATTTTTTTCAAGGAAGCTAGGTGGTTCAGTGGCTAGAGTTCCGGATCTGGACTCAAAGAAGACCTGAGTTCAAATCTAGTCTCACGACTTAGTAGTTATGTGACCTTGGACAAGTCACTTAACTTCTATTTACCTTAACCCAGCAGAGAAGGAAATGGCAAACCACTCCAGTATCTCTGTCAGTGAAATCCTCACGGACAGCATTGGTATGCTATGGTCCATGGGGTTATGAATAGTTGGATATAACTCAACAACAACAACAATAATAATTAGATTGTTATTTATTTTGTTAAATATTTCCCAATTAACAGTTTAATCTGGCTTGGGCTTCCCTCAGGAGTCTTGTGGGCCCACAGGCTAAGTGTTTGACAGTTCTGAAATAGACCAACAACTTCATTTTACAGAGGAAGAAATATAGAACCTGAGAGAGGAGGCAATGTTTCCATGGTGACCCAAGGTGTAAATGGTAGCACTGGGATTCACTCCTGGATCTTCTAACACTGGAGTCAGTTCTCTTTCTACCATATCATGCCTCTCAAATCAAATTAAAAAAAAAAAACACCTCATTTGCTTACAGGCTAGTTATACTCCAAACTGAGTGACTAGGACATAAGAAATATATGAAGTAGGACACAATTAAATTCATGTAAATTTGAAATATAATATACACAAATATGTATCAAGATTATACAATACAAAAAATAATGTCAAGTGAAAAACAACCTTTTGATGGAGGAATTTAACTGTTTTGGATAACTTTTGTGATTTAGTGCCCAGCTCTAGAGCCATACAATGAGAATAAAGATGGTAGCAACGTTACTTGGTGAATCTGGAAAGTGTTTCAGAGGGCCGTTGTGACCCTTTGATGGGGAGATGTCATGAGAAGAGACACAAAGAAAAATCAGGCAATGTAAAGAAAAAGGAAATGGATCAGGATAGGGAGAAGGGAGGCAATGGGAAGCAGGCAAAGAGAGAGAGCATTACAAATGGCAACCCTAGAAGGCATACAACTAAGACTTAACAGCAGAGACAATGACATCTCATTCAGGATTTGGAACAAATAGGGGTATATGCCAATTAGAGGGGCTAAATAGGAATGTGGAGGACTAGCTAAGAAGAATCACACTAGATAGTGGGAAAATGGTGACAGGATAGCATCATGAGTCCTGACCACTGGTTAGATGCTAGAAACTAGAATGAATACTTGGGTGGGTGAGCAAATGATGATAGATGAAATAGTTAAATTAAAGATGGCATAGGAGAGTGCAACATATAAGTGATTTAGAAGATGTGGACATAAGTCAAATACATATGACCCTCCCACCCCTGTGCCTAGAATGTATTCTTCTCCCTCTTTTCTATTTATACGAGTCTCATTTATACTTCAAGGTCTACCTTACATCCCATCTCTTTTATGGGTCCTTTCCTAAACACTTCAGTTCACAATGAGATCTCTTCCTACCTCTAAATTTCTATTGAACCTCTAAGGGTAGAGCTGTACAGAGTCCAAAAGAGATGCTACATGCTCTTCCTCTTTGCCCTGCATTTACAGAATCTCAGAGTGGAAGGGGACCTCAGAAGTCATCTAGTCCTCAGTATACCTAATCATTAGTCCCATCTATAACATACCCAACAAGAGGGCATCTAGTCTTGACTTGAAGACCTTAACCGAAGGGGAACTCAATACTACCTAAAACAGCTTATTATAATTTTGGATATTACTGGATAATATTGGATAGCTCCAATATCACCAGGAAGTTTTTCCTCATAACAAACTTAAACTTGCCTCTCTGGAAACCCACCCATTGCCCTGATTTTTTGGCCCAAACAGAACAATTCTAATTCCTCTTCTAAGTGGCAGTGCTTAAAATTATTGATAATAACTATCATATATCATCTAAGTCTTCGAGTTTCCAGGATAAACATCCCTACTTTTGATGAGTGACCTTCATATGGTATGCTCTTATCATCTTGATTGGCCTCCACTGGACATTCTTCACTCTTATTAATATCCTTCCTAAAATACAGCATCCAAAAGTGAACAAACATTCCAGACATAAACAGGGCAAATCACAGAGGTCAAGGGATTTTACCTCTTTATTCATATTCACCACCTCCTTTCTTGCAAACCAAGATTATATTAGCTTTTGTAGCTATTTCATCACACTGTTGACTCATGTTGAATTTTCAGTCAATTAAAGCCCCCAATATTTTTTTCAGACAAACTGCTACCTAGCTAGACCTCTCCCACATTGTACTTGGAAAGTTGATTATCTGAATCCAAGTGTGACAGATTTTTAAAGGTAACATGGTATGTTGAGAGAGAGAGAGAGAGAGAGAGAGAGAGAGAGAGAGATACAGATATGATATAGATACAGAATGATGGACATAGACTATTCAAGTATCACCTTTGACCCTTCCTAACAGTGAGACCTTAAGCAAGTCCCCTTAATCAATCAGCAAGCAATTTTAAATGGGGAAATTATTAATTAATTAATTGAATTATTTTAAAATGCTTCTTACTCATCAGGTACTGTCCTAAAGCTGGGAACACAAATAAGCCACTCTAGTCCCTGCCTCCAGGGAACTTATATTCTAATAGGGGAAACCATATATATAAATCAGACTATAGAAGTTAAATGCAGAGTAGTGGGAAGGTAACTTTAAAATAGCAGGTATTAGCAGCTGCTGGGATCTGAAAAAATACCCTAGAGGAGGTAATGGTTGAGCTGAGTCAGAAATTAACCTCCAGTTTCATAGGTGTTATCTACTAAATCACAGATTAACAGCAATCTGTCTAGGTGGAGTGAACTTCTACAGGAATTCCTCACCTGAGGAAATTACTTTGTATATTTGCAGAAGATGTTCTCTTTATCCCTACTTGATTTCATCTTAAAAGACTTGGCACAAAGTGTTATGACCGGTCAGGATATTTTGGGAACCTTGCTCTCTCATCCAGAGTGTTAGCTATCCCTTTCCAGATTTGCTTATCTGCAAACTTGATAAAGAAATCCTCCAGATCTCCATCCATGTAACTGATCATTGTTCAATAGAACACAATCCAAACAGGCCAAAGTCCATGTCCTTGAGCCATTTCACTATTAACTGGAAAACTGACAAAGACCATTCATGGTGACTCATTGGTGGACTCAGATCTGAATCCACCTAACTATATTATCATCTAGTCATGAGCTGCCAACTTTTTTACAAGAATGACTGGAAAGATATTTTCAAATCTTTACCCAACATCCAGCTAAACTCTATTTCTAGCATTCTTCTGATCTAAGAGTACAATAATCCTGTCAACAAAGGAAATGAGGTTAGTCTGGCATAATCTGTTCTTGATGATGTTACAATGTCTCTTTGAGACCACAGTATCCTTTTCTAGATGTATTGGTAGGGGTTAGGGGAAGGCAGTTCTTAAGCTTTTTTTGCATGCCATGGACCTGTTTACCCATCTACCTCCATCTAAAAACACACTCTAGAATTTTACCATGAATCAAAGCTAACCAAATTCATTAACTCCTTGAGGGCAAGGACTATTTTTTGTTTTCTTGGTATCCTCAGCACTCATCTACAAAGGATGAAATTATCACTAAGGCAAATGTATAATTTATTAGCTATTCTTCTTTAGGTAAAAAGAGAAATTCCGAATATGGCTGGATAATTGATGATCCACATCACTACTAAACTATACCCCAATGATGGGCAGATGACTTATTTACCAAAGTATCTCCTCTGTTTTTGTTTTCTATACAGGGGGTCTGGAGTACCCTCTGAGAACATCATTATTGCTTCAACCCACCCCCTTGATCTTCAGCCTAGTGGGCTCTCCTCTCTGATTTCTGGATTTCTTCATATGACTATATTATCTTAATATACTTAATATGCTAAATGCTACTCAACTAGCCTCTTTCACCTGTGTTGTTCCTTTAAAATATCATACATTTATATTTCTCAATAATGATAACAATAAGAGCTAGCATTTATATAGCACTTAAAGGAAGTTTGCAAAGTGCTTTACAAACATTTCTCCTCTCATTTCATCCTCACAACACCCCAGAGTATTTGTTGTTGTTACTAGTCATCTTTCATTCTTTGATAGGACCAATGATATCATGTGGGTATCAAAATACTCTCATTTTATCAATGAGGAAACTGAGATAAACGAGTTAAGTGACTTGACTAGGGTCACATAACTACTAAGTTTCTGAGACTGGGTTTGAACTCAGATGTTCCTGATTCTAAGCTCCAGGCACTCTATCCACTGAATCCTGTACCTGCCTAGTTACGTATCATCTCTCCTACTATCTCAGGCTCTTATTAGGCTCCTTCAATGTTATTCTGTTCATATCAAGTCTCCTTTGTTAAACTTTGCCTTTTTTATATATCCCACAGTGCCCAGCAGAATGCTTTACATGCAGCTCTGCTCAATGAATATTTAGAGCCAAAGATAAAGTTGCCATATTGGACCCAAGATGATACCAGGCACCACATTAAGATCTCTTCTGAAGTCTAAATAATGGCATACCTAGTCTATAGACAGAATCCAACCTTGATTACAGATTTGTACCCTTTCCCTAACCCTAGCTCTAACCCACACCATCTTTACTAAGTAGCTCTTTATGGCATATCTTTGCCAGATTTATGCTTCTACCAAAAAAGGAACAACTGCAAGGCAGTCAATTTTATTCAATTCAACAAGTGTTCATTACACATTTGCTAAGTTCAAGGCACTGTGCTAAGTACTAAGAATACAGACAAAATTGAAGTCACCCTTGACATTAAGTGGTTTAATGGAGAAATCTCATAAGTATGCAAATAAGTGGGGGAAAATGGTCATTTGAGTGGGAAGTGAGGACAGAGAAAGGCCTCTTGTAGGGGTCAGCAGCCAAGCTGAGCTTTGAAGGAACCTACAGCTGCCAAGCATGGAGAACAGACTATGGAAAGGCATGGTGATAGAAGATAAAATTTCATGCCCATGGAACAGCAAGTCTGCCATTTTGGCTGTAATGTAGAAGCTATGAGAAATGCCTAAGGCAACAAAGAATTAGGCATTCTGAATTTAAAATAACTTATCTCATTTCTAAGTGTCCAAAAAAAAAAGGAATGGGTTACTTTAGGGAGTAATAACAATAACTGACAATTACATAGGGTTATTTAAATTAAGAAACACTTTATATTCATTATCTCATTTGATTCTTTCCGAAGCCCAGTGAGGTAAGTAAACTTTTTACTCTTTACTCCTATATTTTAAGGTAGGTGTTTTGTGAGATGGTTTTTTCCTCCTCCCGTTTTATAGATAAGGAAACTGAGGCTCAAATACTTTGCATTTTACCCAAGGTCACATAGCTAGCAAGTTTAAGAGAAGGTATGTAAACCTAGGTCTTATTGGTTCCAAGTTCAGTGTTTCCCCTGCCCCAATCCCACTATTACTGGAGGTATTCAAGCAAAAGTCAGATGACCACTTCTCAGGGAAACTGTAGAAAGGCTTCCTTCTTGGGGTCAGATTAAACTGGAAGACTTCCAAGGTCTTGTTTAACTCTGAGATTACATGATTGTTTTTTTAGGGTCTTTTACTGAAGACTCCAGGGCAAGAACTGACCTTGGGGAGTTTTTCTTAAATCAAGTGGAAGCCAGTGTTGTCAGGCCAGACTTGATCTGCTGTCACAGCTAGTCTCCAATACATCAGAGCCACCACTTTAAAAAAAATAATAAAACAGATACCAATGCAAGAAATTTATTAGCAGATGACAGGCTGGTTCATAATGGAAATATGGGAAAAACATCATCCTTCAAACCTGACAGTTTATCCATCATGTCTCAGATTCCTGAGATACAGACAGACATTGTCACATGTAATATACTGAGGACAAGTCTTCTTGGGTTTCCAAATGCCAAGAAATTCTGAAATAATCCAGGAGAAGGGGAGGGAAAGACTTTTGCTGTCTTTAATGTGTTTAGACATAAATTTTTAGCATTAGCAGAGGAAACGTGATCACATTGATGATCTGATTTCTTGCAAGGGACTGAAAGATGGAGCAAATGGCTGGGACTCAGAGCAAACCCTGGAGAGGGCCTACATTCCCTTGCTGGAGGATGAACTAGGTAGGGGTCAGTGAAGGTGACAGTCCTTCTGGGAGGGACATTAATACCCTGCTATGTGTTAGAAAAGCCAACAGGTGGCAGGACAGAACTATGTTCCATAGCTCTTTGACCGCTGTGTTCAAAGTGTGCAGGCCTGCCTTCCTGCCTAACTATGAACTGCCTTTACTTCCCTGGACTTATTGTCTGTATTGTTAACTTGAAACACAAATTAGGGAAGCTATTTTAATTAGGAATAAATACAAGATGTTTACAGTGCTCACAAGTGACCAGAGCTCCCTAAGCTTAATGAGGTGGCCTGTTCACCCCTATGTGAAATAACTGAGCATTATGTTAAAATAGGCTTTTGAAAATCTAATCAGGGTGGTAAACGAGAATGAAATGAGCAGGCTATGGGGGAGGGAGAAACATTCACTGCCAATTTTATGGGCCTTAAAATATTTATGTTCTAAACTTACATTCTTTGGAGATTTTGCTGAGTGTTTCTGGAAGTGGAGAAGTTTTAAAAATGAGATTCATGCAAATTTTTTTTTAATTTACAGATTTTTTTTTTTTAGTAAAAATAGAAAGCCTGTACATGCAAAATGGAAACCTTAATGAGGCAAGCACTGCCTGAATATTCTTGCATTCTTAATCCAAACTAAAATCTGTAGGAATTTAATTTAAATTCGAGCCTTGCCTTTTTGTTTTCTGAAGGTGTCCAACCTATTAAAAAGTACACAAAAAGACTATGATTTTGATAATACCAAAAAAATAGATAAATAAAAGATGAAGAGCTGGTGGGATGTGTGCATGCAGCAAATTATGATTTCTTGAAAATTAAGAAAAAAAAATACTGCAGAATTTTGATCCATCAGTAAAGTTTCCCTGGAGCGGAGGACAACAAACCACTCTTCTACCAAGTCCTAATTTGTAAGCACCAACGTTTAAAGGAAACAGAAGTTACCCTATTATTCTTAGACAACTGATTCTTTCTTTAAATGTTCCCATCTCCTGAAGAAGAGCCAGCATGACCAAACATTTATCCAGAGTTTATTTCAGTATTAACAGAAAATAAGCCATTTTTCAGGCATTTTTCCGACTAATGAATAGGATCAGTGTCTGCCTTTTAACCAAAACTGTGACCTTAAACTTGATGGATCTCACCAGAAGGCACATTTTCAAGTTATTTTTCTATTGGAGTTTATGAATATAGCATTCCAAATTATTGTGACAGCTTTGGGAAGAAAGGCCCAACATCGAAGATAGAGCGGGCTTAACAACAAACAATCGAGAAAAAAATCTCCCTCATAGCTAGAAAAATGAGGGTTTCATTTGCGAAGGAAAAAAGGAAAACGAACAGAATGCAAGCAGCATATGGAAAAACTGAGCGGACTCTGAGCTTCATGCAACAGGAGGAAACAGTCATGTAAAAGCAGCTGAATTCCTCATAATTTTTGTTACCAACAGTTGTGTTTCCAAATCATTCTAAATTGGGAAGGTGAAGACTGAGGCTTACTGATTCAAAAAAAATGTAAAAGGACATCTGATATTTCTTCCTTATTAAGGCTGATTGAGTGTAATTGATGTGCCTGGGGCCTGGCCAATTCCAACTTTTTCATGAATATTGCCTAATGCATGGACATTATTTTTGGACTACCAAACGCCTGAAAATAATGAGCTGGCATTCAGCTTTGGTGAACAAGACCCTGAATTTTCATCTAAAAGCAGTTTTGAGTTATTGCTGGAGATAAGGTGTAACTGTGCAAGGGAATTTTATCCATGTTTCTCCCATGAATCATAAATGAGGAAAAAAATTACTGTCTAAATTGCACTTAAAAGGAATAAAGTCTTTTTATGTCATCCATGATTTATCAAAATGATCTCATTTTCAGGGTACCGTGTCGTATCTTGATCAATCACATTAGTAAGGGTGATGAATGGTCTCTTTAATGGTGACGCAGAATTTATTGGCAAAATCCCCACTTGTACCAAAGGGGAGAAGGAAAATATACAGTAGAAAGTTAATGCACAGAGGGCATTATAAACTATCTCCTAATAATTAAAAAAAAAATGAGAGCCTTCCCTCCCTATCAGGCCTTCCTTATAGAAGGGGAGGGGGGGGGGGGGGTGTCAGTGATGTCTGTGGATGGCAGGCAGAAGAGACCAGTCCCTCACCACCACCCATAGCCCTCCAAACAACCCAGCAACCTAGTAAGCTCCCAGGACCCAAGTATTGCAAAAGACCCACAATTCCCCTACCAAGAAGGCATGTCCACAGGTTCCTCTAAGTGATCTTCTGGAACAGGAGCCTTATTGCTTTTCAAGATCAGTGCTCCTTCCCCTTCCGACCTATTCCAATGTCCTCTTCACATTTTACTTTAATATCCTAAATGCCTTTTTCCCCCTAAAGCTTGCTCCAGTCTGCCCTGACTAATTTCCTCTAAGGCTGACAGATCAGAGGCCTTCCATGAACCATTCCTTTTAGACCTGAGGAGCCCTCCTCGTAATCCCGCTGCTTGTTCACAATTAATCTTACCAGTTGCCACATTATTAACACTACCACCCACAGACAGAGGAAGCCCCGGCCGACTGGACACCGGCTCCCCCAGTGCAGCTTCAAAGGTGCCAATCACACGCTAGTCAGAAAGTGGCCCGCTGTCAACATCAGAGGTTTTCATCCTCTCCTACCCGCTGATCAAACATTTTTTTCCCCCTCAGAAGATTAATTCCAAGTCTCCACCCATTTCCTTCCATATCCTCTCCCCCTTTTTGGTTTACTCAATGATCCATCTTGCTTGGGGAGAAAAAAAAAAGGAGGAGAAGCTGAGGAATAATAGAAGCCCTTTCAAAACAAAAGCGGGGCAAAGGCAAATTTAAATCCCAGTTGTTATCAACTTTTTTTAAACCCATTTAAACACCTTAAGGCAGTGAGGATTAAGGCCCAGCCTGAAATGCCTTTCTTTGATCAAAGACCCCAAGACTTTACACAAACATAATCACAAAAGCCATAGCCGCCTCCTGGAAGTCTGGATTGATTTGTTCATCTATAACACCTAGGGAGGGGAAGAACCAGGCTGAGGCTTTCCCCCCTCTTCCCAAGACCTCTCAAACTTTACCGCCCATAGACCACCAGAGGCCAGATCAGTCAGAAATGACATTTAGCCCCCTGCATTGAAACTGATGCAAAGTTCCCTGAGAAGCTTCTAAAGGAAACAGGCTGCAGAAGAGGGTGGGAGTGTATGAGTGTGAGTGTGTGTGTGTGTGTGTGTGTGTGTGTGTCCGGGGGGGGGGGGGTGTCATGTATGCAGGATGGGTGCTTGGCTCTAAATAAATTCTTTGAAGTGTTGGCTGGGGGGGAAGGGAGAGAAGTGAGAAAGCAGCAACTCCATTATCTCAGAGCTCCAGCAAAAGTGACTTCAGAGAGAATGATCTTACTCAGGATTGACATTGGTTAAGTGCTTGGAGGAGAAAAAAGGGGCAAGTGGGAATCCTACTGCCCCTCCTCATGCTTAGAAAATGGAGTAACCAATCAATCCAATAAGCATTTGTTATGGGTCTACTATGGGCCAGGCACAATGTTAAACTGTAACAAAGGAAGGCAAAAACACAAAATTGGTTCCTGCTCTCAGTGTGCTTACATACTAATGCGGGAGACTACATGTAAATAAATAGGTACCTACAAGTGCTCCTAATCCATAGAAGCAGTTGACTCTTTATAGCCTAACTAAAAGCGGAAAGGGAGATTTTTTTAAACTTCAAAATAAAGGAATACACTATCTGGAAAATTCCCTAGGTCAATTTTCATAACAATTTTTTGGAGGCTCTCCAGGACAAAGCCTGAACATTCAATCAAAATGTAAGTTTTACAATATCATCCTAGGATTATTGGTTGACAAATATTCACAATTAAATAATGCCCTAATAGAGAAAGACTAGTCTTAGAGATCTTAGATTAATTTTCAACCTAACAAAATACTTTAAAATATTTTATAACTTCTAAAGGTTGAAAGGTCTTTGAGTACTGGCGTTCAAGTATATGAAGTTTATGCTTTTTTTATACACCGGATGGCAACCAGCTGTTTTCTATCCACACCAAGGATACAGCAAGAGGAAATGGATTTACAATTGGATTTAAGTTAGATGTAGGGAAGAACTCTAGACCTGTATGGATTATTCACTTCTGGAATATGTTATGAAGGGAGGTTAAGGAATCTCCGTCACTGAGAATTTTTGCCAATAGAAAAGTTTCTTATTTGCTTGTGATGGTTCAGAGGCAGGGTACTGGAGGGTAAGAAGGACAGAGTGATAGGCTGAATTACTGTATTTCAGTCATTGGATTCCACTTTATTCACCTCTGTATCTCTCCTAACTACTCTAGTCAAAGGCATTATCAGGCTCTGTTAAGGCTACTTTAAATCTCATTCCTTGTCCTTATGTTACAGCCATCCCAAACTACCTTATCCCCTCTGAATCATCTGCTTTGTTGCCCTCATGAAGAATCCTAACTTCTTGGTAATGGAACTGAATGGTCAATTGAATCCAACCCACTATGAACAAGATCAACAGACAACACCACATAACCCAAGAACAAGCTGGAGTATGTTTACACCCCATAGATCCAGACGGCCTGACCACCTCAACTCTTCAGGACATATCCCTCTACCTGAAAGATATCAGAAAAGGCCTTGAGCCCCTATGTAACTACTCTCCAAATATCTGTGACAAATTCTGCCCATATAAGTAATTCTAGGACAATGGAAAAATCATTGGAATGGAAGTCAAAAGCTGAGATTAGAGTATCTGCTCTTTCACTTATAAACTGTGTGCCCTTGAGTCAGTCTCTTCATGTCTCCAAGCCTCAGTTTCCTTATTTGTAAAACTTGGATAATTTTTACATAACCCACCTCCCAAGGGTGTTCTAAATCACAAATGAGATCATCCATGAGAAGTATTTTGTTGAGTCATAAAACACCACACAATTACCAGCTTTTATTACTGTTATTTCATCACTCATTATTGCTATTTTCTTATTACTGTAATCATTTCTTCATTGCTATTTTACTCCTTAGGCCCTTACTCAAAGCTTTGATCTTTATCTAACATGTATTTCTTAAGAAGTTTGGCTCTTCATTTTCCCAGTCCTCGTGTAATAAAACTGACAAACCACAAAAGGCTAGAGCAAGGGGGTAAGGCGGACAGCATAGGGAGGCTCAGTCACAGTCAAAGTGACAGCTGACAGTTGACATCAAGGGAGGATATAGAAAAACTATATAAAAGAAAAACAGACTCAGGACTGTATTCCTGCACAACACATTATAAGGGGCTCTCATTGCCAACTGGCCTCAGGCCACCAAGGAAAAGCTGCTAATACAATTTAATTTTTTTTTTCTTTAAGGCAGAGGAATGTATAATTTTTATTGCCATCCTCATCTACAATAAACATTAACTGAGCTCCTACACTGGGGTCAATCCTGTGCTATTTGCTTTAGGGAATATAAAAGGGTTTAAGACACTGTCCCTGCCCTTCAGCGGCTTACTCTCTAGCTGGAGGAGGCACAGCCCATGTATGAACAGCCATACAAGGGAGTCAGGCCTCATAAGCCCTCCATAGTCTGGTTTCTGTACCTCCCTTTCCAGACTTATTTCACTCCTTCCCTTCAAGCACTCCCCTGCTCATCACATTCTATATCAGACCTCCTTCCATTTGTTCAGGTGGTTGGTTCTTTATGTCTAGAATACACTCCTGCTTCAGTGCTGCCTTTTAGAATCCATAACTTCCTTCAAGGCTCAGTTCAAGTATGACCACCTCTTCTTAGTCCTTTCCTGTTCCTTCCCAATCCATCTATTTGTTAATAATCACTCCCTCCTGATATTATTTTGTGTTTACTTATCTACATACATATTGTGTTCTCTCTAGCAGATTATAAAGTCTTTAATAGCAGGACTCTTTTCTTTCTTTATTTCTTTTGCTTTTTCTTTCTTTCTTCATTTCTTCTTTCCTTCCTTCTCTCCCTCTTTCTTTCCTCCCATTATCCCTTTCTTTCTTTTTTCAAGGCAATGCAAAGTTGACAAGGTCAGGGACCCATACTTTACAAGCATGGAATTTTGCAGGGGAAACATGCAAATGACGTCATCAAAGAAACCTAGAACTGAAAAAGAAGGGCAGATGGTATGGTGAGAGGAAGAGAAAATCGATGGTTAGCCCAAGTCAGGAAAAGTTGAGTAATGTTCCCTAGAGTATTTTTCAGGTGTTAGTCAATAAAGATTAATGAAGCACCCACTATGTGTCACGCATTGTCCTAAGCAATGAGGACATGGACAATATCACATTGATTAGGCAGGTATGAATGGGTGGTGATACCTTCAGGTTGAACCACCCCCTTTCACAGTGAGGTTAAGTGACTTGCCTACAGTTGTACAACAGTTGTTTATGTGGTCTATGTTTATGGTAGGATTGGCATCCAAGTCTTTCGGTCTTGAAAACTACTGTTCTGTCTCTCCAAAACGCATGGCTTTTGCTCACTAAATTATAAGACCCTATCTATAAGATCAATAAGATGCTCTGTGAGTATGGAAAAGTTATTTAGAGAATTCACCTATGTAGAAAACCTCATTCCCCACCAATGACACAGAAATGAGAAATCACTATGTCACTGAGCTATTTTTTTTTTTTTAGGACTTTCCGGCTAATGTGAGAATGGAGATAGAAGACTAGAACCCGGGCATTATTGTCTTTGTAGACAAGGAAATCATGCTCCAGAAAGGGATGGGCATGGAATCCTAAAAATCAAGCTACAAGGGACTGCTACTTGGAGATGCTGTTTGGAGGCAAAAAGACCCAGTTCAAACCCTGCCTCAGGCGCTTATTAGCCATGTCATAATATGGGGCATGGTGGGGCAGATCAATTAACTTTTCTTAGCCTCAGTTTCATCATCTCTAAAGCAGAAATAATAATATCATATATTTCAAAGAGTTATTGCTGTGACGATCAAATAAGATAACATATGTAAAATGTTCTACAAACATATATAAATGTTAGCTGTTATCATGTAGCTTAACTGTTATTTTATAGCTAAGGAAACTGCCCCCCCCACCAAGTTAAATGACTTACCCCAAAGGCCTATAGGCAGTAAGTGGCAGAAGTGGGATTTGAAGACATATTCTTGAAGCTCATATCAGGACTATGATTCCAGGGTGGGATAAGGTTAGGACTGTCCTATTTGCATTGGACTATGTGTGGACCCCCCCACCACTGACACTCAGACTCACTGAAAATGATTGGCTCATCTGCCAACCATCAAGACTAGAGGTGGAGAAGTCTCTAATAAATAAATAACTGCCTAGGATTTCAGTCTTGGAATTACTATTTGGTAAAGAGAAAAGGGGAAAATCAGTTGGCTTTTTGTTTTTACTGAGTTTAAACATGTTTTCCTTCTCTTAACAGGACCAAGGACAACTAGGTGACTCAGTGGATAGAATGCCAGGTCTGAAGTCAGGAAGACTAATTTTCCTGAGTTTAAATCTGACTTCAGACAGTTATTAGCTGTGTGACCCAGGGCAAGTCACTTAACCCTGTTTGCCTCAGTTTCCTCATCTGTAAAATGAGCTGGAGAACGAAGTAGCAAACTACTCCTGTATCTTTGCCAAGAAAACCCCAAATGAGGTCACAAAGAGTTGGATACAAGGGAACAACAACAAGAAATAAGGCCAAGATCAGTACTGAGTTAAGACCTTTGAAGCAGCAAATATTCAAATGCCCAGTCTACTTCCAAGCAACATATTTAGGCTTATTGCCTTCCAGGGTCATCAGCAGTCAAAAATTTGAGAAAACTTGTATCAAAAGTAGAACAAGACTGCTATACACTAGTGATGCAACTCCACAAATCTTTAGTCCTAATATGTTTATCTGGTTTACATATGAAATGAAACTAAAAGTGAGAGCTTCTATATCCTAGGACAGATTCAGGATCCCCAGATTTCTTTGATAGGCTAAATCACTGGACCATCGAGTCTTATATGTTGGCTAAAAATAGTAAACTTCCAGAGTACATAATTAGGGAACTATCATTGGACAGGTTTTTTTACCAGGAAAAAAAGATCCTGGGGTCTTAGTGGATTGAAAGCTTAAAGTGAGTCACCAATGTGATATTGAAGTTAAAAAAAAAAAAAAAAACTAAACCAATCTTTGATGTTCAGTTGTGTCCTACTCTCTGTGACCCCATTTGGGATATTCTTGGTGAAAATTCTGGAATGATTTGCCACTTCCTTCTCCAGTTCACTTTAAAGATGAGGAGACTGAGGCAAGCAGAGCTAAGTGACTTGCCCAAGATCACACAGCTAGTAAGTGTCTGAGGCCAGATCTGAACTCAGGAAGATGGGTATGGCTGACTTCAGGTCCAGGGCTCTATCCATTGCTTCACTTAGTAAGACCACTAGATAGCGCCTTAGTGTGCAATGCTGCTCAGTCTAGAGTCAAGAAGGCATGAATTCAAATCACTCCTCAGACACTTAATAATTGGGTGACCCCTGGGCAAGTCCCTTAGCCTACATGTGCCTCTGTTTCCACATCTGCAAAATGGGAAGAGAAATAGCCCCCCAACCCCTAGGATTGTTGTGAGGATCAAATGAGACAAAAATTATAAAACATTTAGCACAATGCCTGGCACATAGTAGGGGCTTTATAAATGCTAGCTAATATTATGTCATTCCCAAGACATTGGAGTGAGACAGAGAGAGGAAGAGGAAAAGACACAAACCAAACAACAAAACAAAACAAAACATGGGTAGGACTTTTGTGTTGAATCTTTCATCTTCCCCTAATCAACCATTCTGCTCTAGAAGATGGTTCTTAAGTGTTTGTTTTTAATTTCTCCATTAATTTATATTATCTCTATACTATATTGTAACTTGAGGATATTACTTACAGTGGCGTGGAGAGCTCCAAACCACCTTAGGAAAGGTCTTGATTGACTCTAAAATATGAAGGTAGATGGGTATGATAGAACTACCATGAAGGCATTGGGAAATCACTTGGGAATCCAAATTGTGGTTTGTCTAGAAGGCCATAACTTCACGAAGATGGCCTTGCCCATCTTCAGGGATTGATAAGCAATTAGCTAACGGTAGCATCCTGTCCCCTAGTTATGGCTGTTTGAAGAGACAGTTGTTTATGATGGTGATGAGCCTTGACAAGTGACCCTGAGTATAAGGGTGACTCAATTCTCCCAACTTCCAGGGTCATCTACTGACCCCACCCTTCTCCTATCTCATCTACAGGTCCACATCTTCTAAAAGCAGAACAGAAAATGTTATAATTTGAAGAGACAAGTTAGTTCAATCCTTTCTCTTACAAATGAAGAAATGGAGAGGCAAAGGCTTGGCCCAAAGTTCCACATCTATTTAGGTAGGAGAACTGGCCGTCCTCTAAGTCTCAAGTTCCAAGCCAGTGTTTCTTCTTTGAATGTTTAAATTTAGCTGGCTCAACAGATCATTCTGACCCTGAGGCCTGCACCCCTACACACACACACACACACACACACACACACACACACACACACACACACACACACACACACACACACACCAAAGACAGGATTCCTGAGGGTTGAAAGGCAAACACAGACACAGAAACCCAAACATGCTTTCTCCATTAATTCCCCACCCACCTATAAATTACAGGCACCCTGTGCTTTATTCTTGGAAACATGGGGACTTCACAGTAATAATTCAAATTCATTCTAAAAAAAGAGGGGGGCATCCAAGGTTATTTTTGGAACAAAGGAAAATTACCTCCTGTCCTTTCCATTGACCCACAAATGGGGAACACATAAGATGAGCCTAGAATTTCCAAGATGACTTGAGGTTGGGAACCCGGGGTCTGGCTAGTGTATGTTTGCAAGATGGAACTGTTCAGGAGGAATGGGTGAGCTCAAGTCTGGGGGGTTGTCAGCCCTCACTTTTTCCATAATTCGTCAATTCACAATTTCTTTTCTATTATCTGACAAATGGGGAAACTACACTCTCAGGAAGTAAGACCTGGCTTTCCCCAGGAATATGAAAGTTCAGCATTCATTCTGGGGTTGTACTTGTGCCTGGGTAACAGACAGAGAAGCAAAGGCCTTAGAAAGAGCCCCCACTTGGCTTTTGAGAAGTCTTCTGGCCGGGCATGTGGGAAGAAAACAGAGCTGTCCTGAAGGCGTCTTGTCACACAGTCTTGTCAGCAGAAGGGGGTGCTGCCGGGCAATCTATTTAAGATGCAAATAGAATGATTTTTTTTCCTTAGCAGCCGATGAAAGCTAGCAAGCCAGCCAAAGATTTTTAATGTCTGGGCAGGTCCATAGTTGCCCTAAATGCAAGATTCCTGCTTGTCCCCTTTGAGGGCAGGTCATTCATATGAGGGGGAGGGTCTCTGGCTGGCATTCCTAAAAGCTCAAGCATGAGAAGAAATGTGCAAGTGAAATTAACAGCTAAGGGGTTCACCATTCCTTGCTTCCCTAGCTCAGAGGAGATCTGTTTATTCAAGATCACTGAGGTTCAATGATTTTATTAGCTTCAGATTGACAACTACCTACCACTGTCTCAAGATCCATATGGTAAATTATAATCATCATAAAAATATTTAGAAAAAAAATCCATGTCACTCTATGTTCCCTGAAGTGCATTGGACAAGGAAAATGTATGCTGCAGATGTGTCTAGGGAGACTTAGAGATTGATCAATTTAAAGGGGTTATCTCCCTTCCACTTGGGTGGATTTCTCTAGCAGGGATTCTTAACCTAGAGTCCATGAATTTGTTCTCTTATTATAATTACTATTAATCATAATTCTGATAATTGTATTTCAATATAGCTTCTTTTGAAATCCTGCATATTTTATGCTTTTAGAAACATTTTGTGACCTTATCAGATGGCCGATGGGGCCTGGGAGATGAAAAAAAAAAAACTAATGATCCCTGATCTGTAGGAAAGGGGAGAGTGCAAAAAAGAAAAGAAAAGAAAAAAAAGACAAAATCTCTGGTTTGAGCAAACCTGAATCAGCCCTGCCTACAACTTCTTGGACATTGGCAATGGATTTCGACTTTATTTTATATGACACTGTCAGGTGTCTAGTCTGCTAAGCAGGCTGTCCCTTTACTCCAGCCGAATCCTGTTTTCTTCCTCCATAGCTCCCCAAGACTCATCAAAAACACGATTTAATTACATCTCTCTCCTTCTCCACCCTCCTTTCTTCCCCCCACCCCAAAAAAAAGAGAGAGAAGGGGGAGAGAGTGTAAACATGACTCCTTTTTATCTCCTGATACATCTGGACAAGTAGACAATGTGCTAAACCAAATAAATCTGGCCTGACAGTCACATCAAAGGGTTCAGAGAGGGGCTTGCAGCTACTTAAGGCCTAGGAATGTTGTTGCTAAGCATCAGCCTACAACTTATCAGTCCCTTAAAGAAGAGCTTTTTTTTTTTTCTTTCTTTCAGAGGGAGATGAGGAAAGTTAGAGAGTGGGAACCAGACTGCAAAGGGAGATTGGGGATTTTGAGGGATTTCTGGAGCTTAAAATGAATTGTGCAAAGAAAGAGGGTTTTGTTGTGTTATGTTTTTCCTCTTGACACACTGTCTACAATTTTTTTTCTTCTAGGGGAAGGGTATGCCAGGGTGGGGGAAATGGTGGAAGGATCTATCTGTTTGGTCACCCAGAGAAATAGATTGGTTCATGGAAGGGCTGAGAGGGCAGTCAATAAACTGGGGAGGGCTCTCTAAGGAAGGAATT
Source organism: Notamacropus eugenii (assembly GCF_028372415.1). Classification (NCBI taxonomy): domain Eukaryota; kingdom Metazoa; phylum Chordata; class Mammalia; order Diprotodontia; family Macropodidae; genus Notamacropus; species Notamacropus eugenii. The sequence continues at coordinate 233,855,259 of NC_092872.1, forward strand.
GTTTGAGGGTCCCTGGATGGGGACATGAAAACAGCTCTATGGTTCAGAGAGAAAAATGGAGCATCCCTGTGGCTCAGGTGACCTTAATGAAAGTAAAAGCATCCAGCATCTCTCATACCACCATTACCACCACAACACATGAAAAAATATTACAAATCAGGAAATGGAGCCTCTTCATCAAGGACAATGCAGAAAAAAGTATAAGCACCCAAAGGCTGACTATAAAAGGCCCATTACTATGTCTGTCCCATGCCAAGTGCCTAAAATATGTGTAGACTGGCTACCAATAGAGTGTAACACTTAAAAACTAAATTTAACTTATTCTAGTGTCGGTGTAAGTGGGACCTTCCCAATACTTTCCCATCAAGATCCTCCAGGAAGGTGCTAGAACTGAGATTCTGAGAGGTCTTGACAGATTTTTACTTTACACTGATTCTCCTCAAGCTCCAAAGGGAGAATCCTCAAACTCTTTCAGAAAAATTCTCAGACTGAGAACTTTGCTTCCTCCACCACTTGCCACCCCTTGTAGAACTGCTACTATGAGTTTGGGTGTTATTCTGGTGGGAGGGGGAGAAGTTCCATGGGGAGAGGGGGAGGTGTATCCACACAGTCCTAAGTCTCTGAGGGAGTGAGCAAACCTAACCCAAAATGAGCCTATCAATCCCCAACACTGCCAACTAGACCTTGTTCTGCACCACAAGCATTTAAACACAATGTATGTTTTTATGGCATTTGAATATCTACAAAGAACAAACTCGGTGAAAAACCATGTTAAGACTGGGTTTTATCATATCACTTCCATCCAATAGATGAGGGAATTGAGACTCAGCACCATGAAAGGCCTTGTCCTGGGTCTAGAATCCAGGTCTTCCTGATTCTAGATCTGGCATTCACTCTGCCACCTGTCACTACATTGTTACAAAAGGGATTGTTGTTCACATACAGGATGAACTAGCTGACCACTGGAGTCCCTTCCAATTCTGAAAGTCTTTACTTACCACATCAAGGCAACCTAGAGAAAAGACAAACCTTCTCAGAAACATCATGTGGTATATATCCTCCCCCTCCACCTGTCTCTCTCTCTTCTCCTTCCCTCTTCTTCCACTTCCATTTCCTTTTTCCTCCTCCTCCTCTTTCTTCTTCTTCTCTCTCTTTCCCCTTCCTTTCCCTTCCATTCCTTTCCCTTCCTTACCCTTCCCTTCCTTTCCCTTCCCTTCCCTTCCCTCCCTTCCCTTCACCTTCTCTCTGCCTCTCTCTCTGTCTCTGTCTCTGTCTGTCTCTCTCTCTCTCTTTCTCTCTCTCTCCATGCTTAAAGAAAGCAAATTGTGAAACTACTCCATTTTCCATGCACGAAAACTATTAACAATGTGAACAATTACTGAGTGTGTGATATTGCCCAAATAAATAACATTTACCGTTATCTCCTGCACAATCATATTTATTAAACAATGACGGAGGGCAGCAGTAACCATTTTTATTGTCCCATATAGCTCTTATTTTCTAATTAAACAAAAGGTTATTTTCACTGTTAACATCACCATTTCTCTAAGTTGGGTCTTACATAATAAATATATGCACAGACATATATACGTAAATAGATTTATGTATATGCCTGGATACGTGTATGTAAATATATTCATATATATGAATGTATACGCGCGTGTGTGTGTGTGTGTGTGTGTTTGTGTGTGTACAGCCAGGGAGGTAGCACATGAAGAAGAGTTGTGTTTTCTCTTTCTCTAGAATTCATGGAGCTGAGCTAGCTTGATCATCAAAGCAATAGCCCATTGAGTGGGGAATTTGTAAACTTTGGCAATCTCTCCTGCAGCATGATGTAGCTAGCACTTGGTCCTACCCTCTAGCTTCAATACAAGGGCAATGATCTGTATTATTAAAGATATAGGTCAAGACAGCCTGTGCTGGCCGAGGTCCTACAGGACGCTTTTGAAGCTGCTGTCATATAACCAGGAGCCATTCGGTGGCTCCTAATTATTCTTCTTGGCGGCTTTGGGTTTCAAATGATTCTTCTCCCATGTATGTAGAAATGTTGTAGTGGTTCCGTGGTGTAGCACAAGCTCATTCTCCTTCTGTTGTAATTGTATAGGACAGAGTTAAGAAAAAGTGTGCTAATTTCATTGACCAGGATAATGAAGTCTAGAAACTTAATAAACTTTGTATTATGACTTGAAAAAAGAAACTTTAGTAATACTTCCAATACACCTTCTGCATGAACTTTGAATTCATGTAGATAAATTACTTTCCCTCTCTTTTAACAAGAGGAAATCCATTGGTGGCCTTTTCTTCCTTATAATGTATTATACTGGCATAATACATACTAGTCCACACTCCTCCAAAGGCATTTTATTTACTCCTTGCAATAACTCCATGAAGTAGGGTAGTTCTTATTTTACAGATGTGGAAACTGAGAGTCAGAAAAGACCTTATTTTCCAAGGCTAAACTTTTAGTGACAGAATTAGGATTAGGAAATCCCTAATTGGCCTTATTATTTCTGGATCAAACTCAGCTGATAGGGTATGGGCAGTGTGTAATGTTGGGGGACCATGATGGCATACAGCTAAGCTAATGAAGAAAAGGCATCCCTCTAGGGATTAAGAGAGGATCCCTGCTAATAGAAACCAGGAATGATTACACAACATATCCCTGGAAAAATTCTGGCAAAAAAGCATGATAAAGAGATTGCCATGGGAAGAGAGCACAGCCAGTCCTTTAAGAAACTGTGCCCACCAAGATGTCAGAATCCTGGGAAAAAGCCCCATTCACCTCATACTAGTCATAGCTCTGAAAACTTGAATCCAATTCTTCTGACTCCTTTTCTAATTATGTTTCTGCTTCGTCACACTGTCAAAAATAATGATTATGGTGCTTTGAATTTTTAAAACATCTTTCCTCTGAAGAGCTGCATATTAGTAGGGGCCTAAATTTTAATTCTTGAACATCAAGCAAAGCTTTGTAAATGGCTCTCTGCTCAGTTAACATCCAGTAGAACTACCCTCTTCCTGCACTCTGGGTAGTCATGGAAGTGTATTAGAGGGAATAAGTAATTTTTGTTAGCTTCCCCAGCACTAATGGAGTGAGTTAAGCAGTCATGAAGATATACATAGGCCTTATGGTCATTGATCCTACCAATTCCTTTCTATAAACTTTACAATTCTTTTTCTGCCACTAACAATCAAAAATTTCCACAAACAATTAGCTCTATCATTAACTATATTAGCAATTAACTATATTAACAATTAACTATATAATTTTCTCATGTTTTCCTGCCTTTTAACATAGTATGGCAAAATAAAAAGGCATTGAATGAGGTACAAGGAGATGTTGTCTAGTCTCAATCCTAGACCTACTCACTAGCTATGTGATCCGAAGCAAGTCATGAAACTTGACCAAACCTCAGTTTCTACAGTTATAAAATGAAGTCCACAGTCATTTAGTAGTTTAATGAGATAGCCTCCATATCCCTCCTTCAGTTTTAAACGGTCATAATTCTCCAGTTTTCCACAGTGTATCTTAGTTATTTAAACAATTCCTTTGTTCATGTTATTTAAGTCCATGCATTTTCTGTTGTCCTATGACCTTTAAGCACAAGATCATGATTTTATTCCCTTCCTATCTTTTATGAGAAAAATAAAGTAGACTTCACTGCCTCCATTTTACAGATGATAGACATGAGACCAAGAGAAAGACAGTAGAGGGCCTACATCCAGAGACCTGACATATGCTCCCTGACTGCATCCTGTTCCCAAATTTTCATGATGCCAAGAAACTACCCTCCTAAAGGAAGAGCTAATTCATTCCTACAACCTGCCAAGTAGAATTCTTGGAAAGGGAGAAAGGAAGAAAAGATTTGGAACAACAAGGCCATGACCAGTTTACTAAGCTCTTTCCATTTCCATGGTAAACTTAGGACCTAGTTATTGTGGTTCCTAACTGAGGGCCTTAGAGGGTGTTCTAATGGAAGTTCCTATCTTTAGTAGGGCTATGAATAGTTGTTGGAAGCCTTATAACCAGTCACTCTGAAAGCAGACAGCTGCCATCAAAAAACTAAAATGAAAAATGGGTTCCCATCACAGACTGACTCCCCTTCCCTCACCCCCCACCAACGTCCTCCTCTGCTAGTGTTAGGAATACCCTCTTGAGGGTAAACAGGGGGCACCTGTGAAGGCTGTTAAAGTGGAAGAGCCAGAAGCATTCCAATGGCATGTTCTCACATCTTCAACTAAACAGACACTTGAATAAATTGTGAACATCTCTTCCCTGTGGCATCCGAAAACCCCTGCCTATCCCAAGTCATTATTTTTAGGCCTTGGCAACTAGCACTTAGTCAGCTAGTGGAAAACCCTCTCTGATAATTCATTCACTTACTCACTCATTCAATAAACATTTACTGAGTGTCTACTCTGTGCCAGGCCCTGTGATAGCGACTTTGATATCCACAGAAAAGGCCACCATATGGGCTTCAACATTCCAGCTGAGTACAAATTTACATACACTCTGTAAATGATGCCAATTGCTCACAGGTCTATACTGCTGCTATTCCGTGGGCAGTATGTTTTCCTTATGCCCACCCTCCAAGATACATAGTGAACTGTTATGACCTCCATCTTATAGACAAGAAAAATAAGGCTTAGAAGTGAAAAGACTTGTCCAAGGTCTACAGCTAATAAACAATAAATTCAAGGCCTTCTGAGGCCAAGTTCAGGGCCTTCTCTGCCATACCTCCACCATTGCCTTCCATGGCACTGCACATAAAAGGTATTCTTAAAAAACCAAGGGGTTATGAGGGAGCTACATGAGAATGGTTTGGTGACCTCTGACAGAGGCAACCTGGAAAGAAGGGCTCAAAAGATAGTATGACCTAGTGAGAAAGAGTCATTAACGTCCAAATTTTTGTTATATACCTGGATAAGAGCTGAAGCAGCCTGTAGTATAACCTAATGCATGACACTTTCCTCAAGAACAGATATATACATGTTTTCTCTCTCTCACACACATACTATATACATATATTCTACAACAAACACATATAGATTTTAGTTGTTTTCCATAGATTCCCATAGTATATGTATAATATTTGTATATACATATATATATACACACACATATAGTATGAATATGTGTATATGTATATTATATACTATGTATTACACACCACACAAATGGTATATACATACATAGTGTTACTTTCACTGTTTACATTGGGGTATGTGATATATGTATATATACATTTATTATCTATTATACACCAATAGATACGTGATAGACAGATAGATAGATAGTCAATATAAATAGTGAAAGTAACCTAGGTGACAAGTCCCCCTAGAGTTGCTCTTTTGAGCAAGAGGGGCTCTAACCAGATCTAATTCTTCCTCCTTTTAGCATACTAAATCCAGTGGTAACAGTATAAAAGTTTGGTTGGAGACCCCAGCCTTGAGGCCTGAGCTATCTCTGCTTTTATAAACTGTCTTGATGTAGCCTTAGAGTGAAAAATAAAAAGGCTGATGCCCTCCTCAGGGCTGCTAGCAGAGCTTGCTGCTTCCATCCTCTCAAAGCTCAGCCACCCTCTCAATTGTAACACTGGCTCTTGAGCCTGACCACCCACCACTCTTTAATTTGTACCTCAATTTCCAGGTAGTCAAAAAGTATTTACTGAATATCTGCTATGTTTCCAATACTGTGCTTGGTACTAAATGACATTATGTAGTCCTTTGTCCCAGAGAGGCTTATAATGTATTTGGAAAAACCAGACAAATGGAAACATTAGAAAATACTATGAAGTCATATACAATTAAACACTAAGTGATGTGGCACTAAACTTTTAAAAAGTTTGGAATACAGGCTCAAGCTAATGATAAGCATATTCTTTCATCAGTATGAGTACTGATGGTTTTAAGTATTAATTGTGTTTTAAGTGTTGTATTCACAGTTTCTGAGCTGTTATTTTGTCTTTTTCTCTACAGTGCTAGCGAGTTTTTGCCTGGATCTCTGCAAAATGGACTTGTTCTAATCATGGGTGATGTCAACATAGAAGTCAAACTGCGTCTTATATTTTTCACAGATAGTTGGAACCCTGAAGACAACAACATAGTGGTCAATCTGCAGCTTCCACAGAAAACTGGAATGCTAGAGACCAGTAGCTACAAGTGATACAACAGGGGCCCAAGAAGAAGTCACCAGACACGTATAAGTTAGAAGGAACTAATTCGCCAAGGAAATCTTCCTATAGGAGGCAAACATCCAGTGTGCATTTAGGGCCTTGAACACATTTGGAAGGGCCTTAAGAACATGGGAGGGTTACTCTAAATCACTGATTGTAAGAGCTCTGCAAATTAAAACAACCCTGATGATCAACCTTACTCCCACTGATTGGCAAGGATGAAAAAAAATAAGAAAATGCCAGTTGTTGGAGGGGCTTTCAGAAAACAAATGAATTCACTAGTTAATTAATTAATTAGAAAACATGGAAGGGCATTGTAGGTTTTCATTTTCACTCTGTCCTGTGCTGTAGGGGATGATTGGCATGCTCATGCCAAGTGGATAAAATAAAAAATAGCTGCCTCTTCCAATCCACCAGTAGTCTTAGCTCCTGGCTGCCCAGGGGTGTGAGTGCATGCGGGTAGGGAAGCAGACACGTTAGCACGATGTTTTGCTCAGCAGGCAGAGTTAGCACAGAGGCCAGTGCATTTTTAATGATTTACCAGTTCTACTTGACTGAGCTTGCACCCTGTAACCGGATCATATGATCACTGATCACAAGTTAAACTGCTCTTGTTGCTTACGATGGCATGCATGGCGGGCTAGCCGCACGGTCCCAGTGGCTCGCGCAGCTGCATGTAAGACAAGGAGAGGTTACATACAACAGGCAGTTAATGGCTCATACCAGCAAGCCCTCTACTGCAGGTGGCACATGCCGCTGAATTTTAAAAAGGTAAATGACCTTGCAGCTGGGAGTTTTAACTATGTGCTTTTACCTATTTGTACCTGGGTAAGTAAACATTTGCAGCATGCCAAGAAGCCTTGAAAGCACCATGATAGCCACAGGCTAATCCCTATTCTCTGTGGTTGAAAGACTCAAAAACAAACCAGGGGGGAAAAAAATTCATTTTCTGCCTCAAGTAGCACAAAGGTAAAGGGGATGGTGGTGATAATGAGTTCCATTTGTTATAACTTTCAAGAGTCACAGGAGCTCCAGTTCTAACCAGCTGCCCATACTTAGTATTCCATTTTTCTAGAAGAATCATGGAAGCAACCAGCCCCTACGCAAAGGTTCTAGCCCTGGCTAAACTGAACTGCTTTCTTCTTGTTAGAACTGGTGGTACAAGAACTTTCACCTGTGGCAAATGAGATTTCCAATATACTGTGCCCCCTCTCCCCCATCTACTCTCCAGTGCCTAGAGTTTAATTAACATTGGATGAACGAATGATTGTCCACTTGCCCCATTCATCTTCCTAAAGTGGAGGAAGAATGTGAGATGGTACGTTGTTCCTCTTTTCCAACTATAAAAAGAACCGTTTGTCTTTCTAAAATCACACTACTGATCAAGGCTAAAAAGTCAATATACTCATTTTCTGACTCACCATCTAGTCTTCTCTCTTCCAAACTTTGCTCTCAGTGTGTGCTCTGCCATTGATACACCATTCAAATAGCTTAGATACAATCATGAGACAACATATAACTGGTCTAAAGAGCACAGGAGTTGGAAGGCCTGACTCCATGTCATAACTGACACTTAGTCATTCTATGAAGTTACAAAACTTTTCATGTGGGACAAAATGGAAGGGGTCCGAGGGCTGCCTTGGTGGCAACTGCATCATGAAGGGGGTAGTCTGTCCTCTAGAGTAAAGGTTGGAGGAGGAGGAAGGAAGGACCTGGAAAAGGGACATCATAGCAACAGGAAAACAGGTAACCCATTTCCCAAATCCCATCTTAGTGTCCTATGGCAAATTTCCATTCTCCCTGATCTTGTTAGAGCTCTGGTTGTATAGACCAGGACAAATAAGTCAACCTCTCAGCTTCAGTTCTCTCATCTGTAAAATGGGGTTAATAATTTATTTGTGCTATTTGCTTTCCAGGTTTACTGTCAGAAAAGTTGTTGGTGAATTGGAAAGCTCTATCATCATCATTCTGTCAAAGACAGAACTCCAAAGAGTCACATTCTAACCCTAAATGAACTGCCTCTTCCTATTCAGAGTGCTTCTAAAGAAAGGGCCATTTCTGATTTACAATCAGAGTTTGTACTTTGGAAATGCTGCTATTTTAGGAACTTGTCAATCAGTTGAGATTAAGATAACATTTATTGTAACCTAAACTGAGATTGTCATGAGTATAGGCCTAAGATATCAGGAGAACAGTCAAGGCAGTATACAGGAGATAATAATTCCTGCAGACATATAGAAGGAAAAGCATTAATAATCCAAAAAAACAGTACTCAGTGATGCTCTGATAATGACTGTTGTCCACTAAAAAAGTAATAATACCTCTAAAAGGCCAGGGGTATTTTTCTCCTAAGATTCAGTTAATATTTGTCAGTCTAATAAGGTTGGGTTATATCCATGATAGAAAACAGCACACTTAGGTCCAATATACAGTTTTAATAAACTTTATTAAATTTCCATTGATCCATATGCAAAAATAATTTGTTTACAATTTGAACTGAGCCAACTAAATGGTGGCTAATTCAATAAAGGACGAGACTGAAAAACAACAGCTGTATGGTTATTAACACATTAAGCCATTAAAACATGAAACAGTTAGACTGGGTAGAGGAGTCAGATTTAACCCTTTGACTCTCTCTGGACAAGAGAGTAATTTCAGAATGGTGGGTCATACCTAAGCAGAGCAGAACAATGACATGGAGGCAGGTCTGGCTCCCTCGTCCTCTTAAGCATGCACCCAAATGAGAGCAAGGAATGACCTTGCCTTGGCATCACAAATCAGGACTGGTCTCTCCACAGCCCTCTTATTTTGAGTCAGGAGAAGTGACAAAAGGGGGTCCTGTAGGATTTGGGAGCATGGTATTTATACCAAATTAAATTGTTCATTGGTACGTTAGCTAGTAGGTATTAAAATTGATTTTGCCAGGCTGATTAACCCTATTACTTAAAGCATCGTTTAACTGAGGTCAGGTTAGGGATTTTTCTCCCCGAGACCCAATCTCCTCTTTTTCAAGATCACAGGATTCCCAACAAAATCACAGTATCCAGCAGGGAAACTTGCCTCAGACAAGTGCCCAATAAATATAATGTTGGGCTCTTTAGATTTAGAGGAGGAAGGATCCTTAGAGAACATCTAATCTGACCCTTTTTACTGATGTGCAATCTGAAGATCTAAGATGTAAAATGAATTCCCTATGTGATGCTGGTAGTAAGGAAAAGGACCAGAATTCAAACCCAGACCTTGTGATACCTAATGTCATGTCCTCCCCATTATAGACCATAATAGAGCTCTTTCTATGCCAACACCATGGAGGCACATGTGGGCTTATACAAGGAAAATAAGGCATAGTTCTAACCTTCAAGGACTTCCCAACCTAACCAGAGAAGGGAAAATGGCATATTTAGATACATACAGATATATCAATGTAGATATATAGATATAGCATATATCAAATAATAAGGGAGCAATTAAGGGCCCTATAAAACTAACCATAAACATGACAGGAAATCAGAAAAAGAGGATTATCAGGGTGGGCTACAAGAGTCAGAGATTTTTATGGAAGAGGTCAAAGGTAAATCGGATCCTAGAGGATTAATAGAATGTATCAGGCAGGTGGGTGGGGGTGGAACAAAAGTAGACCTTTTGTTTAGAATCAAAGTAGGGGATGAACAAGGTTTGGTCCCATTAGGCTATTACCAAGCTACTTGCAAATGACTGCCATGGGCCATATGAGAAGAGAGGACAAAGTTTGCGTTGATATCAATGCAAATCCTTTCACTCTTGCGAAAAACAAATTGCAAAAGCATTCAATGTAACATTATTTATTGAATGCCTACAATATGCAAATCACTGAGCTAAGTCCTGGGAAACATTCTAACATCATAGTACCCTGCCCTAAGGGAACTAGACAGAAAATGACTATGTGAATATAGATAAGGGGCATGAGATAGGATAGGTCATGAAAGGAGGAAAAGGAGAATTAGAAATCTCTAAGAATATTAAAGGTGGGAGAGACCACTCATAGCACGGAAAGGGGAAGGAGGGTAGCACCTGTGTTGGGCCATAAAGAAAGATAAGGATTCTAAAAGATGAAATGAGAAAAGGATTGTAATCTGGATATAGGAGATGGAATTGTCCAAATGTTCATAGAATGATGCTGAGTCCAGGGAAGAGCTAGTAGACCAACTCAACTGGAATGTAATCTATATAAAGCATAGTAATGCAAAATAAGACTGAGGAGGTAGGTTGGAGTCTGGCAATGGAGTTTGTATTTGATCTCAGAGGCAATAGGAACCTATCAAAGATTTTTGAGTTAGAGAGTAACAGAGTTTTTCTTGTGCCTTAGGAAAATTATTTTGATATCTGTGTAAAGGACCATTTGGAGAGGGGAGGTAAGGGTCTGGAGGCAGGGAGACCAATTAGAAGACTATCATGATAGTTCAGGTGGGAGGACGTGAGGCACTGAGCTAGAGGGATGGTGACGCAAGAAGAGCAAAAGATGTGAGAGGTGATGTAGAGGTCTTAATGACAAGACTTGGTCAGTGATGGGAGGGTTAAGAGAGAAGGAAAGGTCAAAGATGACTTTGTAGTAACAACATCAGTACCCATCAGGGTCAACGGGTGGATGATAGTTTCATCCACCAAGATAGGGAAGTTTGGAAGATATGTTTGATTTTTAACATGTTGAATTTGAGATGCCATTGAAATATCCATTTCCCATAGGCAGTTAGAGATGCAATACTGAAATTCAGGATTGGAGCTGGATGTATGGATTTGGAAATAATTTATAAAGAGAAGATGAATCAATCTATGAGAGTACCAAGGGAGAGAGTGCAGGGGGAGAGAAGTCATCCCCAAGCAGAACCTTGGGCAATATCCATGCTTCCCGACATGCATGCCCAAAGAGGTAAGTCAACAGCATCAGTTTCAAATAAATACAAAGGTCATAAAACAAGTATTCACTAACATGAAACCAATGTTTTAAAAAGTAATAACTTTGACCAACTGGCTAAGAATGTATTCAAAGGACATGGTTAGCAATTCTTTTAAAGTGGAACTCAGTGCAATAATATAGGAAGAGAAAACCCAGCCTGGGTGGACAGATCCTTCAACTCAGAAAACCTTGAATTTGATGAATTTTAAAATTTTAAACTCTATTTAAGTTGCACGCAAGAGCTTTCCCAATTCCCCTTAAGCTAAAAGGAATTCCCACCCCACCCCACACCTCCAATAATACCTTTATTTCCCCACAGACTTTTTATATCAAAGTTCAGAGTTATATATCATTGCACATTTTAAATTTATTCTACTATGATATTAACTCCATGAGAATAAGGAATGTCCTTATATCTCCACAGTGCCTAGAATAAAGAAGATATTCAATATTCCCTCAATGGATTAACTTGTTCCCATCTCCTACCCATTGTGGGAATTCCTCTATAAGAAATGGTCACCTAGCCTCAAGGTCACCCATCTTCCAAGGGTGGGCATTTGCCAGTTTACATAATAGCCTCTTTCACAGTTGTAGAGTTATGGCTGTTAGAAAGCCCTCCTTTACATAGAGTTGAAATCTGCCTCTCTTATCTTCAAACCATCATTTCTAGTTGTGCCCTCTGGGGCAGCCCAGAACAAGCCTCCTTCCCTCTTCCATGTGACAGCTCTTTAAATATTTGAAGACAGCTATCATATAGCTCCTAAGCCTCCTCTTCTTAAGGTTAAAAACCTCCTCAATTCCTTGAGCTCCTCCTCATATGACACAGTTTCCAAACCCATCGCCATCCTGACTAACTACCTCTGATGCACTCTAGCATGTCAGTGTACTTAAAATGTGGCAGCCCAAGAAGAACACAATGCTCCAGATACTATCTGACCAGTACAGCACAGACTGGGACTATTCCTTTCCCATTATATTTTCATTAAGGATGCCTAAGTCTACATTAACATTCTTAGCTGCCATATCACATTGTTGACTCACTGGGCTTGGTGTGAACTAAAATCCTCAGATCTTTTTTTACACATATTGCTGCCAAGCTATATCTCCCTTATCTTGTGCTTCTACAACTGAGTAATTGATCCAAAATACAAGGGGTTTACGTTTTGAGAGGAGTTTTTCCCTATTAAATTTTATCTTTTTGTTTTTTGGCTCAGAGTTTCAATTTGTTGAATGTTGAGTTTTTCTACTAAAATAATTAACTGTTCTTTCCAGGTTTCTGTCATCTGTAAATGCATCATTTCTTTAACAACTTTCTATTTTTTTCAAAAAATCAAATATTTTATTAATACCAAACGTATAAATAAAACCAACTAAACTTATTTAGTAATCATTCATATTTAAATTAATTCCAATATGTGAAATATAATGATAATTTTTCAGCCACTCACTATATGGATTCATGAAGAATCTTTTTCCAGCTAGGTATGTTGGTACACATCTCTAACTGGGGTGGCTAAGACTAGTAGATTCATGAGTTTAGGAGTTCTGAATAGTAGTGATCCTAATCAATCAGATGCCTGTACTCAATCCAGCACCAATATGGTGAGCTCCCTGGTAATGGGGAGGTCACCAGGCTGCCTAATGAGGGACAAACTGGTCTGGGTCAGAAATGGAAAAGGTGACAGTTGCAGTGCCCAACAGTAGTGAGATCAGGACCATGAGTAACTACTGAATCTCCAGCCTGGCCAAGATAGAGAGACCCAGTCTCAAAAAAAAAAAAAAAAGTCCATTTGTTCTCATTAACTTTTCCTTTTATGTGGTTGTAGCTAGTGTGGGCTTCATTTTTCTGGTTCTGCTTTTATTTTGCCTTCTTTTATTTTAGTAAGATGTTTGCAGGCTTATTTGTATTTTTTATGGCGGTTGGCCTTAATTTCATTATAGTATTCTATTACATTAAAATATCAGAGTTTTAACTATTCTCCTGTTGTTGGAAATCATTTCTACATCTTCATTCAGGTCATTAAAAATGGTAAATGAGAAATGTTAAGACTCCGGTATCCCACAGATTGTCTCATTTTAGACAATGGATTGGACATGGTTGCCACTATCCAACACAGAATGGAGTGAGTCATGGTCTCCTCCATGAGATTTCTAGTTCCAATCATTTCCAACTTTTGTCTAAATTTGACTGTCGAATACTCTGTTCTGATTTTTCCTCTTTGTTTGTTTTATCAGGATAGTTTGCTTCTTGGCATCCCACTCTTGTCAACTTCGCCTGTATTTGATTCCCACTTCTGCCTGCTCCCTTAGAGTAGCTATTTTCACCTCCTTTTCTGAATTCCCATTGTCTCCACTGGCCTCTCACCGCTGACTATGCTTTGGTATACATTAGCTTCCTACCTAAGCAAGCAGGCACCTCCTGAAATACAGCATTGAAGCTTCACAAGAGGAAAGCCAACAAGGAGTAGTTTTCAGAACTAGGTTAAGAGATTGAGAAAACAGCAAAGACTCAAGGAGAAAGAGTTTGAACCTTTGGAAGGACTTTGGGAAGAGAGAGGTTATAGATATATCAAGAAAAGATTTAGTTCTGAAAAGGTTATATACATAAAGAAACAAAAAAATGGGACAAATGGAGCTAGTCATATGAATGGTATGTGTATTAGGTCTGAAACAACGAGGAAAGAGGCTAAAGCTGGATTTCTGCAATGCTTCACTAAGCAAAGAAGTAATGGAAACTGAGACAACGAGATAAAGGGCTGGGCCTGAAGTCAAGAAGACCTGAGTTCAAATCCAGTCTCAGACACTTACTTACCGCGTGACCTGGATCAGTTAATTAACCTCCATCTGCCTCCATTTCCTCAAATGTAAAATGGGGACAATAACAGCATCTGCCTTGCAGGGCTGTTGTAAGGATCAAATGAGATAACATCTCTAAAAGCGCTTAGCACGTTACCTGTCACACAGCTGGCATTTTATATAAAAAGTTATTCCCTTTCTCTCCCTTCCCTTTCTTTTCCCTCATCCCCTTCTACCTCATTCTGTCTAGAGAAATCATGAACACAGATCCACAGACTATTTATTCTGCATTTGAAATAACAGGAAAGAAAAAAAGACACAAATAAGATCACCCTTATCCACTTATTGTCACAAGAAGATCTATGCTACATTGAACCTAGATTTCCTTTCCCATGGGGGTCCTGTAAGAATTTATGAGATAACATTTGCACAAAAGGCCTCTAGAAACCCCACATTAGTGTCTCCATTAGATATTTTCCCTCTTATCATGGGGGGGGGGAGAGGGAAATAAAATGGTATTTAATTGGAAAAGTTCAAAGAACAGAAACATTCAAAATAATGACCAGAAGAGTCCCTAAGTGAGCTACTATACTTGAAGGGGGGGCATCCCATCAAATGAGAAAAAGCAGCAAATGGAAAATATCTCAATAAAAAAAGACATATGTGATCAGGTTACCATATTCCTGTGTCCCAGGTCAGGCAACCACTAAACAAATTAGAGGTCTGCAGTCCCTTCTCAAAGATAAACTTGAGGGACTAAAGGTCTCTTGTATGTTTTTCAAACCTCAGCTGTAACAATCACCTTAGAGATAATGGAACCAGCTGCACTTGATCTAAACTCTTACCATTGTGTGGCAACTGAGAAACTGAGTTCTGAAATGATAACACCTGTTTCTAGGTATTTGTATGGCACATTCTACTTTTCAAAGTGCTTTCACATGCATTATTTTAATTGATTCTCACCAGAACCCTGAGAAGTAAGTAGGACAAAGATTATTTTACAGATACAGAAACCAAGACATGTGATATGGTTTTCCCAAGGTTATACAATGAGAGACAGCATTAGCTTTAGGAACTAGAGCTTAGAACTGACTTCTGTTGTTCTTCTTACTTTAATATACTATGCTGTTGCCAGCCCCTTTAACATGGAGCAATATGACAGGATTCCAGTGGGAAGCAATGATTTAATTGTCCCCTTGGTTTCTATTTTCTAGAATAGTTTAATCCATACCTGAATAAGAATCCTCTCTAAATAAAACTTAAGTGAATGGCTTATTTCAACTAGGAAAGTATACCCTGATGCCTAATTCTATGTTCTGCTTTGCATTTTCTCAGTCCTCAAACAATAATTATAAACAAAAGGTATTTTTCTCAAAGACTTTCAAAAAATGTCTGCCATGAGAATGTGAATATCATATGAGATTCCTTGATAAATAACAACCAAGAGATAATTTTGTTCAGTAATCCTTGTGTAATCTCCAAACCATGATGCCTCCACTCTAGTCTTTCTCCACCTTCCACTGTCACTCAGACTCTTGCCCCTGGTCCCTCATAGGTAAGCTTTTATTTCTCCTCCCAGGCAGCTTCCAAATCAATGCTGATGGCACTCCAGACTCACCTTTCCCTTCTTGTGGTCTTCCCCTGTTTTTTGTTGTGCAATCTTATCCAACTCTTCATGACCCCATTTGGGATTTCCTTGACAGAGATACTGGAGTGGTCTGCCATTTCGTTCTCCAGCTCATTTTTCAGATGAGGAAACAGGCCAACAGAGCTAAGTGACTTGCCCAGGGTCACATTGGGCTAAAAAGTCTCTGAGGTCAGATTTGAACTCAGGTCTTTCTGATTGCACTCTATCCACCATACCACCTAGCTGTTTTTCCCTATTGGAATGTAACCTCCTTGAGGGCAGTGACTGACTAGCTTTTGTGTCTGCATCCCCAGAGCTTGGCACATAGCAAATGTTTAATGAATTCTTTTTCATTCATTACTTATCAATATCAATCAAGGTATAAAGAAGCAGGGAGACAAAGGTTTACCAAAGGTGTTTGCTGCCATCATGGAGGATGTCCAAAAAGCAAAAGAATCAGGGATTCCTGTAAAGACTGAAGTTTTCTTGATGTTCCTTCACAGGTTACATTATGCTGATTGCACCTAGCAGGGGGTGGCTTGGCAATCATCAGAGGAAGAAAACAAGTAGATATGAGATATATATTATCTACTTATTGTACTATTGAAATACTAGTTGCACTATTAGTTAATCCATCGTTGCACATATTACAAATAATGATGGTGACGATGATTGCTAAGATACATGAAATGAAAAGCTTTCAAAATATACAGACCTAATAGAAAATATCAAAATCTCAATGGAACAGAATGAGGTGCATGTAGTCCCAGTCATCCAGCCACTATTGGATATAGAAACAAGATGTTTTCAACAAGACTACACAGGATGTATTTATATCCTAACACTTCTATTCTGCTATAAAAGCAGGTTTTTTTCTTGTATAGCAGTCCTTAAAATATCATATATAAAAGATTAATAGCAGAAAAGGAAGGTAGTTGGTGCAGTGCTTAATCCTGGGGATTTGACATTCACAAATACAAAAGAAATACAGCCCCTACTTTCAACGAGTTTATATTTTATAAGGGAGGACCAAAACACAAAGGACAGTGGCAGACAAGGAAAGTTGTTTTGCACTAGGTAGTCATGGAGATGGTTCATAGAAGAATTGATTGTCAAACACATTTCCAAAAGCCATGGTAGAATTGATTTGATTATGATTCCCAGGTCATGAAGGTAGAAGTGGAGTTGGGTGGTATGGTTAGCAGGATGTTGGCAGGATGGCAAACTGAGTAGCTAGATGAGATATTAAGCACTGTCTAGTCTGGTGTCAGCCAAAGCTTCAGAAAAACCCTTTGGTGAAGGTACTACAGACAGTATCCCCTACTTTACAGATGAGAAAACTTAGTCTTGTCCATGGTGACATAGCTACTATGTAATTCTGATATAGTATGAGAACCCAGGTCTTCCTGACTTCAGGTTCAGCACTCTAGTCTCTACACCAAAAATATAATGGAAAGATACCAAAGGTAGACAACGAACTGGACCTAGAAATGAGTAAGAGGAAGAAAGAAGGCTAGATCACATTTGGGAAAGAGCACATTATTTAAAATGATTTCAAGTTCATCTAATTCATCTAATACTCTCCCAGTGAGTCTACATGGCTGCCAATCATAGAACACCATGACTTCCAAAGTATCAAAATTGCAGATGACATAAAAAACAATTGGAAAGATGCATTGTGTGTATAAGAAGGTAGGAGAGTATTACCAGAAATATGTGTGTTCACCCTTCGTTGCTGAAGAAGACCATGCCATCAGAGAAATGATGACATAACTTGCACTAGACTTTGTTTTGAGTGAGGGAGGGCTGTGAAGGTCACCAGCCTCACTTCTCCTCCAGAGCCATCTGAATCCAGTGACCAGATATTCATCAGGATGACTGGAGATGACCCAGGATGAGGCAGTTGGGGTTAAGTGACTTGCCCAAGGTCGCACAGCTAGTGAGTGTCAAGTGTCTGAGGTGAGATTTGAACTCAGGTCCTCTTAATTCCTGCACTGGTGCTCTGTCCACTGTACCACCTAGCTGCCCTACCAGAAATGACAATACATGATTTGCGCATATGAAATTAGAAGGCATCATGTATGCCATGTATGTCAAGAAAAGGAGATAAGGCTATCACAATATAAGGTTGAGAAACCCATGACACACAGTTGATCATTCTGTTAATCAGTAAACATTTATTAAGCACCTACTATATGCCAGGTACTGTGTTAAGATCTGGAGATACATAAAGAGGCACGAGATAGCCCCTGTGCCTTGGTTTCCATGAAATGTCAAACCCCAAGAACTTAAAATGTCTAGTTTGAGCTGCTCCCATATTGCTTTGGTGTGCAAGGGAAGGAAAGTCCAGAAAATGGAAGTATATAAGGAAAGAGAGAAGATACAACTTTACTGCCTTTTCCATTGTTATTTTCATTGTAGGATTATTACAAATTAATGATAAACTTTAAGAGTTGTTTGAATTGCACTTTCTCTCTTCACAGAATCAACCCATCACTTTTTCTCTTGCATTTTTGCCAAACATAGTCATTTGAACTATTCCATTAAAAACACCCCTCACTGATGCCTATCCTGAGGTGCTATTAGTTCTGTTAGGATGACAGTGTCTCAGAGGACAGTTTCCTCCAAAATAAAGAGCATCTGCTTCTATTTTCAACAACTGTCTGATGAATTTGCCAGGTCATAGGTACCACTAAAACACAGGACTCCTAAAGTGCCCTTAGTACAGGGCACAGATCATGACTGGGTGAGAAACCCCAACTCATGCTATCCATAAAGCAGGAGCAGAGTAAGCTTGTGCATTAGGCACTCTGTAAAGTGATACTGTAGGGACTTGTCACCAGAGACCCCATTATCTGATAAAAATGGAAGGAAAACCTATCATTATTTCATCAGTGTAGTCAATCTTCATTGGAAATAAATATACACAGACTTGCCATTGTATTCCCAGCTAAAAATATGGGCATAGGCAGTGATCACCAGGGCAAGAAATATGTAATTCTACTCATGTCAATTATGAAGATATCGGTTTGGTTCAAAGGCATTCTATGTAGGTTTTGGTACTGGGATGACCAGCCAATCATTGCACATGCCCATCTACTCTTGGTCCTCATTGGACAACTCCATTTTTCAGATCTCTACTGGTCCTTTATCAATTTATCAGCATTAGCAGTAATTTCATCAACAACCCACAGTTTATTGAGTGCCTATTATAAACTTAATTATGGAGTGTCTTGTTTTGTTTATTGATTATTTCAAATGTGTATGTCTTGTCTCCCCAACTTGACAATATGCTGCTCACAGACAAGGAACATATTTTACGTAGTTTTCTTGTATTTTCCAATCACTGGTTCTGGCTGAAGCACAGACTAGGTATGCAATAAAGTGACTAGTTGACTCTAAGAAAATAAACAAAATAAAACAAAATGATGAAAAGTAGAAAGGTTAAAAAATAGGAAAAGGAATGTTTCCAGAGTCCAAGTTTCCCTGAGAGATAGATACAAATGCAACAACCCCCTTCCTGCTTTCACATGGTAAGGACCTGGGGAGAGGGGAGGTAGACCCTACCAAGGGTCTTAATCAAGCTTTTCCATTTAATGGCGGGCGTTAACAGTAAGTATGCAAACGTTCACCCGACTGATCATTATGGTATCAAGAACTAATGTTCTTCCTTTTAAAAGCTTATATGTCGCATCCCACCCCTTGGGCCTTCCAGAAATGTATTTAAATGCCTAACTGGGGGAAAAGAAAAGCATTCCAGACAGCCAGGTGTTAGTGATTCACCCATTAAAACTTCAGTTATAAAATATCCCCCCACAATTGTAAAACATTTCAGTCATTAGATGATCATAAATAGATTAAGATGACATTCTAAATTATTATGACACCATGTGCATAAAATGTACATTACTCATCAGAAAGATCCCAGGTGTCTGTGACTGATTATCTAAAGTTAAAGATGAAGTAAATGTGTTATTTATTCTGAGACCCAACAAGAGAAAGATGGGGACAGGCAGTGGGAGAAAAAAGGAGAGACAGAACCTGAGAAAGTGAATGTCGTGTGTCTCTCCTAAGCTTTGGGGTAGGTGGTAGGGCAGAACTTTGGATTCATTTTTTACT
Organism: Notamacropus eugenii; assembly: GCF_028372415.1. NCBI lineage: Eukaryota > Metazoa > Chordata > Mammalia > Diprotodontia > Macropodidae > Notamacropus > Notamacropus eugenii. The sequence goes on from NC_092872.1 coordinate 233,874,910, forward strand.
AATGCTGATTGATTTGCAGCTCCAAGAATGTAAAATAAGGGTCTGCTTCCTTTTTAGAGGAGGCCTGAAGTGGGTCCACTCAGAAAGAAGGCAGCAAATGTTGAAACCATCATCAAAATCCCTTCAAAGCCTATCTTTCATTGGGTCAATTGAAAGGTTTTAATTAGAGGCAGATAAGAATTTCCTTTTACAAACAATACAGTAACACATGCCTATTTTTCATGCACTAGCACACACACACACACACACACACACACACGCATGCACACACACAATTCTTTTAGTTTATTCCTTTGCTTCATACAAGTGTTTTGCCCAATACCAACATATAATAAAAGGCAGTGTGGAGTGATGATCTTAGAATCAGAAGAGCTGGGTTCCATTTCTACCTCTGAAACCTACTTGCCTATGTAACTATGATGACCTGACTTCACCTCTCAGTGCCCCAAGAATCTAAAACTATACATTAAAGAGAAGTTGTGGATTTGCCTCAATGGAAGAAGTTTTCACACTAAGAGTTCCTCTACACCACTGAATTGATGTCAAAGAGGCACCTCTATCTGAGATCTACTGAGATCTCTCCTGGATCCTATTCTGTTGAACATTTTTATCAATGACTGATGAATCTATAGGTGGCATATTTATCATATTTGCAAGTGACATGAAGTTGGGAGGGATAGATCATGGATTGGGTTTAAGAATTAGGATTCAAAAATACTTTGACAGATTAGGACAACGAGCAAATTAGAGAAAGATGAAATTTAATGGAGATAAGTGTAAATTCTTACTTTCGTACAAGATGGGGGGAGATGCGCCAAGATAATCACTTGTGTTAAAAATAAACATTTCACAGAACTTCAGATTTCAGTTTAATTAAAGGTTCTGAAGGTCTTAGTAGACTCAAAACTCAAAAGCAATCATCAATATGACACGGCAGGTAAGAAAGTTCATGAGATCTTAAGCAACATTAATGGAGACATAGGAGCCCGGACAGGGCAGGAGATAGTCCTGCTATGTGGACCACCTCTGGAAGTCGGTGTGTATTCAGTCCCTGGAGTCATGTTTTAGAACGGACATTGACAACTGGAGGATTTACCAGAAGAGGACAATCAGGCTGTTAAAAGAGACATGTAATATGTGGTCCATTTGTTGGAACTGGAGAGGAGAAACAAGGAGAAAAGAAGACTGAGGAGAGACAGGATAAACAATTTCATGTTTTTTAAATGATTTTAAATATATAAAATAAAACATATAGGATTACAAAGGAAATCAGTTATAGTGAAAATAAAGATGTTTTTTTTCCCCATTCTAGTTCATGGATCCTCTGAAATCTGTCCATGGATTCTAGGTTACAAATCCCTAGGATAAGAATTAACACACACCAAACCTTCTGGATATTTAGTTCTTACCATCTGAATCATTACAGATTCATAGGATCTCTTTGGACCTATTCCACGGAGACCCTTGGATACCCTGAAGACAGAAAAAAAAAGGAGGTGAAAAAAAAACAAGTGTGGAAAAATTTTTGAAAAGTCTGCTCTTGGAATGTTATCTCCAATCTTTCATTCTTAAGTGAGAGTCACATCTTTTTCCTAAATGTCAATGACGCTCACTCCCATAAAGTCTCTTAGCTGACAGCTTGGCTTGTCTTTTAAAAGCTTGCTGGTGATTTCTGTGTAAATAAATGAGCTGGGAATGAAATCAGGTGTGAGCACTTTGGACAGACTCAGATTCAGGACATGTTTTTTCTGAATTTGTTGTTTTTTTTTTTTCCCTCCCTTTTCAATGCAAAACTAATCCCAAACCATTTATTCCACTTCAGCAAAGAGATTCAAATGGAATTAAAGTTCATACTAGGTGTGGCTCTCCTGGTTGCATCTGGTGTTGTTGCACTGGAGATAGGCTTCTTTGCTACCTTATTTATAGACCTTAGAGAGTAGCCTGTTTTTAAGAGGGAGTTTTCTTTCCTCCTTGGAAACAAATTAATGTTGATATTGTCGGTAATGTTTAATAAGCACCCGTGATGGGCTAAAAACCAGGGCTTCCCAGTCAGGTAACCAAATGAAAACCACACTTTCTGCTTGGTCAAAGTGCAACATTTTTTTCTTCCTCCTATAAAAATCTGGGGGAAGTCTGAGATCCTATCACTTCCATTCGTTGTTGTAAGTCTAATAAGAAAGGTCAGGCCATCAGAGTAGGGAGAGGCAAGTACACCTGCAGGATTTGAAAGCACTGCCTTTGGTTTATTTCAGAAGTAGATGCGATGAGTCAATAACCCTCCAGTAGCACAGGTCATCACTGGTGACTCAGCCTAATACACAATCAATAATTCTGTTGTCAAAGAAAGAAGGGATTGCAAGAGAGAAGGAAAGTAACAAAGCTGGAGTGATATAGCAAACTCATAATGGCATGGATCCATGGTTGCCTTCTCCATGGTTTCTAGTATAACATCTCCCCTCTGGGAAAGATAACCTAGGTAACCAGAAGAGTGTAATTCATGTCAAACTTATTCAATCCATTAACAGTATCTTACTGACTCTACTCCCAAGTTTCTGGCATCCATCCCCTTCTTTCTTGGGGCTACCAGTTTAGCTCAGACACTTATCACCTCTCACATGGACTAATGCCATGCCCCAAAACACATTGGTTCCCTTGACAAAAGTCTGTCTCCTCCCCAATCCCACCTCCACTCAGCTACCAAAGTGATTTTCCTTAAAGCACAAGTCTGACCATATTTCTTCCCTACTCAAACTCCAGTGGCTCCTCATTGTCTTTAGAATCACACATAAATTTCCATCTATTTTTATTTAGCATTTAATCTTCTTCATGACTTGATTCCAAACTATCTTTCAATGCTTATTAAGCATTACTCCCCATCATGTTCTCTACAATCTAGTCAAACTGGAACTACTGTTCTTCATATTTGATACTCTTATCTCTCATCTCACCCCATAACATTGTTCCTTATGCTTTGGAATATAGTCTCTTCTCTATTCTGTCTCTTGGAATCCCTAGTTTCTTTCAAAGGATAACTTAAAATTCGCTTTATTTATGAATCCTTTACTGATCTCCACCCTATACTCCCCAGGGAATGGTGTCTTCTACTCATACCCATATAGTGAGTATATATTTTGTACATATTTATATTCATACATGGTGCCTCTCTCAACAGAATATAAAATGGGGTAAGAGCTTGTTTTGCACTCCTGTTGTCATACTCAATTCACTGCAACATTCTCTGGCTTTGATAAGCTCATGGGAGTGTTGGGATAATCGTTTGTGGAGACAACCTATTGCAGTGGTGGCTGACCCTACCCCCCATTCTCCTGCTGAGCTTTTCTGCTTCAGGTACCCCACATATTGGTCAGTGTTTCTGACAGCATGCTACTTTAAGGGGTTGGGAGACTGTTCACATCTTAAAAAGATGCAGTTAATTGAAAATTGATATCAGAGAATATATTGAACTGCTATAGGTTGGAGAAACGCTTTCCTCAATTACTGACTTTTTAAGAAATTTTTGAATCCTTTATAAACAAAGCTGTTTTATGTGCATTCTGTGGCCAAAGAATGGTTTATTGCATTTTAACTCTCCAAAATCAGTCTCTGAACTTACCTAGGTTAGGCCAAATCTGGAATAAAAAACCATGAAGTCAATGTCTGTTTCCAATTTTGTCTTTGTATCTCCAGAGTTTAGCACAGTGCCTGGCATTTAATAAATGTTCATTCATTGGTTGATGTCTATCCCTTTGGGTACGTCCAATACTTTCACAATTATGGTGGCAAGCTTCCCAAAGGTCTCTGCACATTTAATAACAGTAGTACTCTGATGGTGATAACCCAACACCCTATATTTTGGTTTTTCTCTAGTGACCAAGGTGACATTTTTCTATACCATTTCCATGCCATTCCCTTCTGTCACAACAGAATGTATATAGTTTGGATTGAACAGCAAACATATTGGGCCATATCCTGATAATTCAGGAAAGATCTCTGCCATATATCTAAAACCTGGACATCTCAAGTTATATTTCTTGTGAAGGGAATCTCATCCCCCCATGCATCTTCTTTGTAATTTTCCTTTGTATCTTTATGATCTTGTCACAAAAGTCAGACAAACCTGACACAATAGTGAATAATTCAAAACATAGTATCATAGTCTTCATTCCTCTCCAGACTGCACTTCTGACTCATCTCTGCAGGATATTTCCTACCATGCTACAGAAACATCTTTATCTTGTAACCTCACTCCATCACTGGACTTCTACTGGAATTATCTCCCAATCTTGCAGATCTCCCTCTGACTGACTCCTTCCTCATAGAAAGTTTCTTATTTTAAGGAAAAGACCCAAACTAACTACGTCTTCATTCTTCTCCAGGCTGAACTCCTGACTCATCTCCTTAGAACTTTCTGTACCAGGTATCCATACTTTCACTTCCCTCTTTCCAGCTCCATTTTTATGTGTTGTTTCCCCCACTGGAATTTAATCTTTCTAAGGTCAGGGACTGTCTGTCTTTCTGTTCGTGTCTGTATTCCCAGTGCTTTGCACAAGTGCCTAGCACACAGCTAAATGCTTGTTGATTTGAGTTGAGTTGACTGCATTAAATTTTTTGATGCAGAATATAAGTGTTTTAGGAGATCAGAGGAGAGGAAGATTGTTAAGGGTTGGAGACATCAAAGAAAGCTTCAAGGAAAGTCTTCATCTGGAAAGAGTGGGTTGGGTTTGGATATGTAGAGGTAACAAAGGAACATGAGTCAAGAATGGCTATGGGGCATCTGTTATTCACCTATGTGTTCTCTTGGATGCCTAAGATCCAGTTGAATCCAATTAAAAAACTGTTGATTATAAGCCAATTCCATTGAGAACAACAATATACACTCACATGAAACACTTAAAAAACAAGGTACCATCTAGCCACAGGGGAGACAAAGTAAAAATAAAAAAAGTAAAACTGCCAGTTCAAAGATATAGACCTCAAGGAAAGTAATTTCTTTGTATTGGGGAAGTACACAGGCAGAAATAAGTTTATTCAAGGTAATCTGAACAGGTAAAGATTTAATAGACTGGAGGTGAATAAGAGAAGGTCAAACTAGGGGATGTAGGAGATAAAAGAACCAGACTGAGGCCCTGCCTTCAAAAAAAGAAGGAAGGAAGGAAGGAAGGAAGAAAGGAAGGAAGGAAGGAAGGAAGGAAGGAAGGAAGGAAGGAAGGAAGGAAGGAAGGAAGGAAGGAAGGAAGGAAGGAAGGAAAAGTAGGGAAGGAGAAAGGGGAGGGAGGAAGGAAAGGAAGGAGGAGGAAGATGATTCTAACCCAACTAACACTTTTACACTTACATGTTGTCTCCCCTGATGGAACATAAGGTCCTTGAATATAGGGGTTATTTCAATTTTGTATCTTTATCCCCAGCATCTAGCACAGTGCCCAGCACATAGTAGGTGCTTCTTGTTTGAATGAATGATTTTATACATACACACACACATACTAGTAGACCAGTTGTATGGATCATCCATTGAATTCTATATCCTAGTCTTATAATAAACAATCTTCATCCAATTGATTTTTGCTGCATGAATAGCCAGACTAAATTCCTTTGAGTGGTTTTGGATCATATTTATGAAGTTTAGCAAATTCTCCATGGAATTAAGGTTGAATGTCACCCCAAAGAATAACAAAGGGTCCATGGTGGTGCTGGAGCATTGAGTTACCAATTGTGCTCCAATTGTACAGGAGGCACCTTGTAAAGAATGTCAGCAGAGATGTATGAACAGAAAAGATAGTAGGCCATTCATGCATTGAAACCCAGCAATAACTCATGAGTTCCACTGGTTTCTAACAATGTCAAGAGGTCTAGAGGAAATTGTTGGGTGTGCCCCTTGTAAGGAATGGATGGGAGGGAGAACATTGACAAAAGTTGCACAGAATAGTCCGTTACGGACGGGCTGTGATCTCCATTGTGGGAGGAAACATTCACATCAATGTGGTTACAGATCCATCACAACATAAATGTACGTATCCTTTTAAGGCTTATGCTGAAAAATCCTCTGTTTTGAAATTATCATAATATTACTGGTACAGTGTTACTAACGAGCAGCTCCGAATGGAAAATTCCCCTCTGTCTCTCCCCCCACCTCCCCATTATGGCATTGAACATTGATGTTTATAAAACGGTGGAAATACTAGCATGAGAAAATGAATGCTGTGGTTGCTCTTTGAATTGGGGCCAGATAGAGAATAAAACGCTCCAAGTGACCTACTGTACACCTACATTGTTCCTCCAATTAACTCAAAACAGACTTTGTCTGGGTCGAAATGATTTAGTCTCAATGCAAGGTCAGTCCCACATATCCAGAATAAAGATTGCCGAATATGCTTATTTGAGCTGAATTACATTGGGTACTTTAATAATATGAATTTACTGCCTTTTCAAGAGGGACTCTAACGCTGGGGAGAACTTTAAAATGCATCACACTTAAAACATAAAATTAAATTCAATTAACTTTTATTGGGAGGCTAATACACTAGTACCCCAGAGGGAGAAACGAAGCCCTCAGCTTTCTCAAGATCTTCACGCCAGGTCCCTGGAATCTGGGCCAAGGATGCTAGATCAACCCACCCTCTCATAAAAGGCTTCATGGGTTATTTTAACATTCATACTCTGGGGGGAGAGGGCTTTAGCTACAAGGCCTCTGACTACAAGACTTGCAGAGAGAATAAAATCTCATCTGGCTCTACAGGTATTCAGGCATACTTAATGCATCTTCATCAGGTAAAGGGCTGAGACAACATAGGGCTTGGAGCCATGGACTCTTGTGGCCTCAGCAGTTAGAGAGTCCTCTAAATCTTTCTTCTTGCTTCTGTAGATAATAACAATGCTTTTCTTTCAACTGTTTAGCACCCTAAATGGCCGTAATAGTAAGTAGAGCACTTGGCCTAGACTTAGGAAGACCTGAGTTCAAATTCAGCCTCAGACACTAGCTATTTCACTTTGGATGAGTCATTTAACTTCTGTCTGCTTCAGTTTCCTTATCTGTAAAATGGGGATAATAAAGCATCAGTCTCTCAGGGTTGTTTCAAAGCAAGATAATGCTTGTAAAACTCTTTGTAAACCTGAAAGTACCATATTGTAAAATGCTAGTTTTTCATCCTACTGCTGTTGTGTGTTGTGAGGCATCATGACATACTGGAAAAAGAGGTAGTCTCAAAGTCAAAGTCTTGGGTTCAAAACTTGTCTCTGACATGTACTAAGAGACTTTGGAGAGGGGGGGAAATCACTTACTCTCTCAGTGTCCCCCAGGTAACTCTGTAAATAGCAGAGAAGACACTGGTCTATTAATAATTTCCTCATCTGTTCCCTCTACTGATGAACTAGCACTTAATGTGCTTTTATTTTATCTGTTTTTCTTTTGGTCTGGGCTGGTGATTTCTTTTATCTGTGTAGAGAATTCCCAGTGTAAAGGAATTCCTTGACCCCCAGCCCCATCTCCACCCTCAGCCCTACCTCCACTCAGGTCAGCAGTTTGTCTGAAACCAAAAGTCTTTAAGAGTTCCTTGGGGCACTAAGAGGTTGGGTGACTTCCAGAGTCACACAAACTGCATGTGTCAGAGACCACACTTGAGTCTAGGTCTTTTATTTAGTTTCAAGGCCAGTCCTCCATCCACTACAACAAGCTCCAACACTATGAAATTTAGCTAATCATTTCCTTTCATATAGCTTATTGAATCTTGTCATAGGACTTTTTCTCGGACTTTGAAGGCATCATCTATGGGGTTTGGGTGCACCTCATCACCACCATGAGTTCACTGTGACGTCATGAGAATAGGTGAACACATTTCAACAGGCTGGGCAGTTAAGGGAACTAAATGATAAGGAGAAGAGAAATAAATGCTTAATAGTAAAAACAAAAAATATCCAAAATAAATAAATTCAACCAAAAAAAAGAAGTTTAAAAAAATTAAAAGAGTAGACGAGGCCTTTGTTCTGAATATATAGATATCCTGAACTACACAGAGTTTAGAAAATGAAAAAAAAAACTCAAAATGAAATGTGTCATTGATCCTTACATCCAAAGTTAAGATCTCACCCAGGTAATAATTGGGAATTTGCTTCTGGGCTAGTGAACAGACATGAACTTTGGGAATGTGAAAGGAAGGGGGTAACAGTGACTAAAACACACAGAAACTCTATACTACTAGCATCTTTTCTTCATAAGGGTTTGCATGACCTACAAGGACAGAAAAAGACCCTGGGTCTTGTGTATATCTGACCATGCTGTCATATTACACGAGGAAAAATCAATGTAATTCTTCATCTAGCCTACTCCCTGTCTTTTGCACAATGTGCTGAATAAGTCTGTATCAAAAAGAAACATGCTACAACAAATGGGGAAGTCAGTCCCTCTCTGCTGATTACACTAAATGTCAACTAAATGTTTCTTAGGAAGTTCCACACTTCTAATTCATGGAATGTTTAATGCAAAAAGGATCAGTTATTGTTGTTCAGTCATTTTTAGCCATGTCCAACGCTTTGTGACCCCATTTCGGGCATTTTTGGCAAAGATACAGAGTGATTGGCCATTTCCTTCTCTGGTTCATTTTATAGATCAGGAAACCAAGGTAAACAGGATTAAGTGACTTGCCCAGGGTCACACAGTTAATAAGTGTCTTAGGCCAGATTTGAACTCAAGAAGAGGAGTTTTCCTGATTCCAGGAACTATTCTATCTATTGTGTCACCTACCTGCCTGAATATGTACTTATTTTGGATCAAACTGCGATTTCAGCAATTTAGAGGTTTCCCAGTGTAAAAAAATCCCTCTGTGGATACAAATGGGAAATGCATCTGTAATTCACAGACTCAAAACATCACCTGGGATACAAATGGTTCAGTGATTTATCTCTGATCACAGAGCTAGAACGTGGTTAAGATGTGACTTGAAGTCAGGTCTTTGGTCCTCAAGTCACTACACCAAGTTACATCTTTAATAATAGTAAAAATGATAAAAGAAAATTATTTAATATTTAATGTTATAGCATAAAGACTATAACACAATTATATTATGATACTTATCTTTATTATATACTACCTACCAAAACCTAAGACATAATCAAGTGATCAGAAATATATATACCAGAAACTCACTATATTTTACAAATAGAGAACAAAGCCCCATACTACAAATGTTAACCCCAAAATATCCTGCAGAATTCAACAAATAAACAGCATCAGAATCAGGCCCTCATTACAAATGAAACTCTTGTACACAATCACCTGGGGAAAACACTGATCCATAAAAATTTAAGAATAATCTTTAAATAGATTTCTACCATATCCAATACTCCTAAACTTCTATATGATGTGGAATGAAAAACTTCCAAAATATAGAGACCAAAAAGAAGAACTCAAAACCATGCAGTAAGGAAATAAAATATGTATCATTCCCATCATCCTATTTATTAGTGCAATTGTCCCCAAAACATTTCCAGTGAGTCAACTGATTAAGATCTTATATACCAACATTTTTATTTAATTACAAAAAGCTATCAATTTTTTTCCTGGGCTAATTTTCTGCTGAATATTAAACATAAATAGACTATAATAGGATAGACTTGTCCCAGGATTGTTTCTATCTGAACTTCATTGAATATAACATGAGAAGAGTAAAATTAATAATTAAATGCAGGAATAATATCAAGAATGTGACTTGTCTTTGGTCATTTCTACATAAACCCATCAAGGGAGATTAAATGAACGAAATAATAATACTGATAATAACAGTACTGAATCTGGTATATTGAAGTGGGAATCAAGAGACACACTTGAAATACATAGATAAAAACAGTTAAAATAAAGGACTGGGGTAGAATCTGATATGCTTCAGTTGAAGTAAAAAAAAAAGGTAGGGGGTAACAATCATGATCTCAGACAGAGCAAAAGTGAAAATAGACGTAATTAAAAGAGATAATTCTTATATTTTGCAAAAAAGGTACCATAGACAAATGAACTAATATCCGAAAGTTTTCTAGAATAATTCTCTGATAAAGGCCTCATTTCTCAAAGATATACTGAGTACGGAACTGAGTCAAATTTATAAAAATAAGAGTTATTTCCCAATTGATAAATGGTTAAATGCTATGAACAGTTTTCAGAAAAAAAAATCAAAGCTATCTGTGGCCATCTGAAAAAAAGCAGTCTAAATTGCTACTGACTAGAGGTAGGCAAGTTAAAATAGCTACGAGATATTTATTAGCTCATACCTATTATAAATGACAAATGCTGGAGAGGATGAACTGCTGGTGGATTAGCGAATTGGTCCAATCATTCTGGAAAACAATCTAGACTATGCCCACAGGGCTTTAAAAGGGTGCCTTGGACCCAGCAATACCACTCCTAGATCTCAATCCCAAAGAGATCAAAGAAAAAAAAAGGACCTATTTATGTAAAAATATTTATAGCAGTTCTTTCTGTGGTGGCAAAATATTGCAAATCAAGGAGATGGCCAGATTTCAAATCCTAGCCCTGACATACCTCTCTGGTCCTCAGCTTCCTTATCTGTAAAATGGGGGGACTGGACTAGTTAACCTTTTAGTTCTGGGTCTATGGTTCCGTTTTCTTGATAACAATAACCTACATTCATAAAACACTTTGAAGACTTATAAAGCATTTTACATATACTATCTAAGTTAAGCCAAGTCTTCCATCTTTGCTTTATAGCCAAGGAAACTGTGTCTTGCCCAAAGTCACAGTTAATGTCACCAGAGATAATATTCAAACCCCATCCACACCTGACTCAAGCTCAGCACACTTTCTACCTCAGAACACTGCCTCACAACCATAGGGTTTATAGTTAAAACAGAACTTAAATATTGTCTGATCTATCTCCTTCCATTTACATATGAGAAAACTGAGGTCCCCAAAGATCAAACATTCAAGGTCAAATTAATCAATCAAGAATCAGACATTATGTAAACATTTATTAAGGGCGCTTATGTTCTGAAAATGTGCTCGGTACTGGAGATACAAGCAAAGATAATTAAACAATTCTTACTTGAAAGAAACTTACATCCAAAAGGGGGAAATAAGTTCAGAAATAACCAGAATAAACATAAGCACATATAAATAATATGAATATATATAACATACATATATGCAAAGTAGTTAGATAAAGGCAGTTGGAGACGGAATCTAGTTATTGGGAGATCAGGAAAGATTTCATACAGAAGATAGTGCCTGAGCTGTGCCTTAAAAAACAAAAGAGACTCTACAACATGGAAGTAATAGGAGAGTGCATGCTAGGCATGGCCACAGATGATACATGTCAAAGACCTGAGCCAGTAATATTCTATTACACTAAGGAGCCTGGCCTTAGTGAACAGGACTGGATAACCTAACCTTAGGTAACCTTGAAGCCAACCCCCCCCCCCCAACTTGGTTTTGTCCTGATCCCCTTTAACAGTTTAGAATCGGTGATTTTGCACCTATCTATCACTCGGACAAAGCCCCTTCTTACTCCATTTCTAACACCAAGAAGTTCAAGTGTCAGTGTGTGAGCAGAAGAAAAATAAGAAATGGTTTTCCCTTTGACCATGAGACCAAACAAAGAACTCCCACCAGTCAAAAGCCAGTTTGAACCAGTCAGAGTCACTCAGAGAGTCTCCTCCCCCTCGCCTTTCTTCCAAGAGGAACATCATTGACTTCAATCTTTGGCCTCCTAACCAGGAAAGGACTTGTGAAGGTGAATGGTTTGCCGACGAAGGGGATATAAAAGAGACAAAACCAGGATAAAAATTAAATAAAAAGTAGCTGTCTTAAACTGTAATTGCAGTCCTCTGCTGAGCACGCTTGCAGATATATAAATGTGATTTACCATCAGCTTGCAACTACAAATCAGGTCTTGAGAAACACTTGTGCTATGAAATTGTTTAATCTCATCAAGCTCTGCTTTCACAGCAAGTCATAAATCACCAAGTCTTTGTTATCATAGACCTCCACCAGCGCCTCTCAGGCAGGCAATGGATCGTGGGTATATATAATCTTGACTGCACAAACACTGGGGTCGACGCAGGCTGAAATACTCTCATAATAGCCACTGTGCAGCTGGTGGAACACAAGCCTATGATGGATATCTCATTTCCTACAGTCGGCATCTATTTCGAGCAAATTATTACCACATAAATTTCTTGTCAACAGAAACGGCCAATTAATTAAGTTAAAAATTTACTTGTGATCACATCTACAAACCAAATAGAACTGCAAGGCAATTTTCCAGTTACTGAATATACTGCAGGTCAGTTTAATGAATAATTTTTAACTTTGTCATAAACTCAAAGACAGGCTAATATCTCAAGAAACCTGAATGGAGACCAGCTGCTGACAGATTTACACAAAATATATTTATGTGGAATTTGATTGCTGACATCTGGGGACAGAAATAAACTTTATATAATTACAGAGGCATCTTTGCCATAGAGATGCATTTCTTCAACCAAAAAATGCAAATCTGTCCCCAGGAAGGGTGTATTTATATGGGCAGCCAGCCTACCAGGGGGCTGGATGGCTCCTGGAAAAAACATTGCATTCAATTTCTGTGCTAGTGATAGGTTCATTGCCAAGGCAGGAGACAATAATGGGCCAAGGCCTGCAATAGCCCCGGCCCCTCCTTCCCCACCCTAGAAATCAGGATGATTTTTTTCTATTCTGTGATTCCATGACTTTTCATGAATTTCCAGCAATGCCAACAGATTTAGAAGGATTTAAGACTCTGACCCAGGATGGATTGACAGAGGTTCTGCCACCAGTTATCTGATACATTAAATAGATCTGCATGGAAACAGTCCTGGTGGAGGGTTCTTTCTAATTTTTTTAATTATATCTCCCTGAGGAGCAAAGGGAGTCCCACCTTCCTTGGTCTGTGGAAAAGCCAAGAGAAGGGAGTAGTTCTCCAGAGGTATGAGATATTGGTATGTGAAGGGAGAGCATAAAGAGATATGTTAGCTGGTAGTGAATGCATCAGCTAATGATTCATGGCACATGGCACTATGGATTCGACCAGTTCCTTATTTCATTTCAGGGTTTCAAGGACTGTGCATAGTTTTCTCATTCCTGTCACAGCTCAAGAAACAAGGGACAAGTAACACGGCATCCTTCCCTATCCTTACCATTCTCACAAATACTTTGATGAGTAAGTTCCTGAAGACACAAAGAGAAGTGAGAAACAATCCTGGTCCTCAAAATGCTGATAATCTAGTTGGAGAGAAAAGACCACGAAATGTCTAGTTCAGGTTCCCCCAGAACCAAGGCAAACAATTGAATAAATTCATCCCCATTATTTTTCTTTGATCAGTCAAAATCTTGTACTAAAAAATATTTTCAAAAAACTCCAAAAAATCCTAGATCATATCTAGTATTCAACTTATTATTCACTCTAGAAATTTACTAATTCATGCATTCACTCAACCATTAATTAAGCACTTGCTTAATACATACCTAATTGTAGGTAGTCCTATTTGTCAATGTCCTTCAAATTTAATTCTGTACAAATCATTAAGTTAGGCCTGGAGTGAGATACAAAGATAAACACAGCATCTGTCCTCCTGGAACTAACACATCTCTCTTGCAAACTTGGACAAGAACCTTGCCTTCCTCATCTTACCAGCTCTCAAAATATTTTTTATGAAAATGAAAAGGCAAATGGATTATTTTGAAGAAAATACCATGGAACTGGTATCTAATTTTAATGAACTATGATGATAATTGCCTCTTGTCACAAATAAAAGTATAGACAAGTTTATATTTAAAGAACAATTCCTATAAGAGATACATAGTAGAGAGAGGTAAATAAATGAAATCAAAAGACTGAATGTCCAATTACATGCTATAATCTGGGTAATGTACATTTTTCATCCACTTAGCTTTTCTACTATGGCTGTCAAGCCTAATCTCTTTCAAATAGCTCTATATCCCATTGAGGATATTCAGTGTAAACATCAAAATGTCATTCATTAATGGAACTATCCAGTGAACTCTGTTATTAAAAGAAAATCTCTTTTCAAATTTGTGCTGAGTATTCTTTCAGATCGCTTACACCTTAGTGACAATTTCCTCCTCGCATTCCTTCTTTCTTATATAGCACTGAACAAAGTTGCGAAGAAGAGCTGTGTCTAACCAAGTATAAAAAGAAAGAATCTACACTAAAACAACACAATTTTAAAGATAGGTATTAATTTTCAAAATTATCTTCTTTAAAAAATCCCCAAAGAATGGAAAAGACTATGGATAGAAATTTCATCAAGAAAATAAGCTGACATCATCAACTAGTTCATATGCCTGTTTTCTCCCCTCTATATAATCTATAAAGCAATGGTCTATGCACTCATAAAGGGTATCCTTGATGAAAACAAAAAACACTTTTTTTTTCCTATAACAGAACACACCTGAAGAGAATACATAGCTGCAATATGTTTTGTTATGGATTTTAAAAAATTATTTGCCTCAGTGGAACAAAATTCCATTATAAAGGCCTACTTAAACAGTTTCCAAAGTATACATTGTGTCAGACCAAATTCTCTAACAGATGAAACCACAAAAAGTAGCTTTGTCCAATGAACTTCAGAGCCACAGTAGTAGTAATAGTTTATATTTCTAGAGGGTATTAAAATTTACAAAGTGTTATTCCTATCATCAAGAAATTAGGATTATGAACTGTACATAACCCTGTGAGGAAAGCAAAATGAATAACATTAATCTCATTTTACACAGAAAAAGATGCGAAGTGACATGAGTAATGCCAAGTGTCTAGTTAGTAGGGGGAACCAGAGCTAGAAGGTGGGTGATGAGATCACAGGATCATAGATGTAGAGTTGGAAGGAAACTCAGAGGACATTATATAACGCTATCATTTTAAAAATGAGGAAACTGAGTCCCAGGGAGGCTAAGTGGTTTGCCCAGGTCCTACAGGTATATAAGCATAGAGGCAAAATTTGAGCCTAGATCTTTTGACTACATATCCAGTGTCCTTTCCACTACATCAAAGGAATTTATGTGTCCAGAACAAATTTAAAGTTGAAAATTTTATTTTCTCAATTTAACTCATATTCTGTAAATATCTTCAAACAGCTTAACAGGTTTCAAGCACTGACAAAGATGAAAAACAGAAAAATGGCATGCAGATCCATTGCAATTGAATCAATAATCGCTCCAAACAGACTCACCAAATAAAAAAAAAAAACAGTAATCTTCTGACTGTGAACAATTAACTGTTAGTTCTCGCTTTTAAAAAAATGAAATTTAATAATATGTGGTAGATAATTGGTATTGCTAGCCCTCTGCGATGCTTTATGCCACTATAGATAGTGCTTCCTTATACAGAATACCATGGTAAGTGCTAAGTTATATGAAGATAAAATAGGATAAGCATTTATAGCCTTAATAGGGGATACAGCATGTACATTTTGATGGTACTGCCATAGATCTGTGATCTCCTTCCAAAAACAACCAACATAACCCATTTTTTTCCTCTGTGACCACTTTCTACATTTCCTTATATCTCACTAAGGAGGGACACAAATAACTATAATGCAAGACAGTATTCAATCATTTAAAAGGAGAGACCCAGATAAATTATTATGAGAAAATGGAGGAGGGAGAGATGACTTTCAATGATTGGGATCATGGAAGGTTTCCTGAAGGAGGTAGCCAATGAGTTATACCTTAAAAGCAGAGATTTATTTATTAGACAAATATTGGAAGGGGCAGTGCAACTGCAGCTCAGAAATAGCAGGAATAAAGATATGAACACAATAGGACAGGAACGTTCATTGGTTCCATCCAGAAAACCTAAAGGCTTTGCCTTAAATACAATTTACTTTGCTCATGACCCCCTATGACAACTACATTATTTGTGTGGGAATAGCAAACATACCAATTTATGATACCTTACCAAAAAAATCTAAAAACTAATATTAATTCAATTATTCACATAGAAACTCTGTTCCATCTCTGCTGAAATCATATCAGGATTCAATAAAAAACTATTCTACTTTGCAAAAAAAAACTTCTAATATATTTTTGGTGTATAGTTGTGTTTTTTTTAATTGAGTCCAATCTCTTATATTGCAAGAGCTGAAGAAAATACAGTTCTAACAAAAACTCAGAATTATTTGGTTCTAGTTTCTCATCTGTTCCTGACAATAACCCACATTTACATAGAGCATGAAGGTTGACAAAGCACTACCCATGAAACAGACCTGAGAATTAAATGCTACAAGCACTGTTACCCCCATTTTATAAATGTGGAAATTATTCAGGTAATAAATTCCATGTGGCATGTGGGTGGATGAGTGAGGGAAACCTCAAAGACTTTGCCAATAAAGCACACATTCTGTCATATCCTACCAATTTGAAAAGACCTCAAGCATGGTTCTGGTAACACTGACCCAGCTCCCCAAGGAGTAGCCTAAGCAAGAACAGAAAGGTTCATCACAAGAAAGTTGGTCATCAGGTAATGGGCTTTTTGGAGATGACAGTCCATGAAACATACAAAAATGGCCCTAGGCCAAGGTGACTTCTTTTGACTTGTCCAGTAAGGGGAAAATATAGTGGACAAAGGAACAGAGGTTCTTAAGAATCAATGTTTTTGGACCAACTGCAAATATTAATCTTCGTCCAAACAATAAGTTAGTACATTATTGGAAGAACTGAGATATAGTTCTTAGCACTCTTGCTCAGAGGTCAGAAAGAAGTTGGAGGTAAGTGAGAAGATGGCTCATAGTCACTCCTCAGAGGGATGAATATGGAGGCTGGCAGAGTGGATTTCATTCCGACACTTAAAGGGAAGGGAACAAAGGGAGGGAAGAAACATTTACTAGACATCTACTGTATGAACAGTACTGCATTAAGTACTTTATGAATATTATCTTGTTTGGCAAAAAGAAACATTATTTCATGGGACACTTTATCATCCCATTTCATAGGGCTCATGATGAAGAAAAACACAAAGACAAATGGTAATAACAGGTAATTTCCACACTGCTATATGTCACAGAGGATAAAACAGTAGAAATGTTTTATGAAGAGCTCAATAAGATCCAAATTAAGTCAACACATATGTTTGATAACTTCAATGCAACTATGGGCCCAGGGGAGGATTGGGAGAAATATGTTGCCATTGACAGATCAGGATTAGGAAATAAACAGGACCAAAGGCCTGCAAATGTCTCAGAAACTTCTCCCCTCAGAATCAAGAAAGCTTTCTTCAAGAGGAAAGCCACAAGCATCTAGAGATGGTAACCACCAAGCAATACTACAAAGAATGAAACTGACTATATCTTAAATGACAGAATAGGAACAGTCACTTCAGCATCATCTCTGCCAAGTAATATAAACAACTGGTCAAAGCAAAATACAAGAGAATACCAAATTAGAAGAAAGGATAAAAAGAAGATTCAGACACTAAATAGAATCACAACATTGGAGAAGTATGATACAGTGAAAAGAGTTCTGGATTTGGTGGATTTTATATGTATGACCATAGATGAATCACTTAACCACTACTGCCCTTCATTTCTTTATATATTAAGTAAGGCACATGGAATAGGTATTTTCTGAGGTCCCTTACAGCTATAAAATTATGATCCTTTGATCATTTTCAACCCAAACTATTTAATCAAGACATTTTCTCTGAATGGGTGTAAAAGAAAAATGAATATTTATTAACAAAATTTCTTATGGTTTAAATTATATAAAGGAGTCACTACAATGAAGGGGCTAAACGATCCCAGAAATTGCCTTGTTTCTCAAATGCTTGATATCTTTGCCAAGCTGAGATGTATGGTAGCAAAGGGTAACACTGATTTACAGTATGAGCTCATTTGCAAAACATTATTGCAGAGGATGATGAAAGACTATTAGAAGTAAAAAGCAAAATGTAGTGGAAGAGGAAAAAAGCTGAAGAAAGCTTAGCAAAAGACCCAACTAAGTCAGCTCATTTTAAAAACAGAAGGATAACAACTAGAAGTGAGATGTAACAGATTTGCCAACAGTTCTACTACAGTAACCTTATTCTTATCCTTAATTCTGATGTCATCCCTCTGCGGTTATCATGCATATTTCTTGTTTCTACACAGTTGTTTGCCTGTTTTCTCTGTCATTTGACTCTGAGTTCCTTGATTACAGAGAAATTTCATTTATTTTTTTGTATTCTCAGCACTTAGTAAAGGGCAGGATAGAGTAGGTGCTTAATAAATGCTTATTGATTTGACTTAACTTATCATTGATGATAGTATAGCTACTATAATTAGATACTATCACTTGTACTATGCAATGTGAGGAGAAAATAACATTTAAGAAGATGAAGGCAGAAAAAAAATGTCTGCACCTGACAAAAATCACATAGAAAAAAATCCATGATGAAAAAGACAATCTTAAAAGCACTCAGGGATCAATTTTCAATTTATCTCAAAGAAGACATCTTAAAAAGTGGGAAAGATTGTGAATAACAGTACTATTACCAAAAAGAGAAAAGTGCCAAAGAAGGCACCCACCCATATTTCTACTTTCTTATCTCTCTAATGTCTTTAAGACAATGACATGTACATGCTTTGAGGTTATCTTTGATGAAAACATAAAAAAGCAATAGGCAGTCTTTGGCAGACAATTTTCTATAGCAGACCACATCTTTCCTTTGGAGGTGTTTGGAATATAAGATCTCGTTATGTTTATTTTTTGCTGATTATAAAGAGCATTTGACTTGGTGGAGCAGAACACAGCCTTGGGGCTTCTCCTCAAACAAGGTGTCTCTCATGAATATGTTAAAAATTCTACAAGTTTCTTTGCTAGATGCAACTACAGCCCTAACTTTTTCTGAACATTTCTGTGAATATCAAGATCAAGTAACTCAAAAAAGACAGAGACTTAAATTCAGCAATGGTGTTTACCAGGGCCACAAAAGATGTGTTACATCAAGTGCAAATTAAACAGGGATTCCCTGCAGGTGATGAGGCTCTCCAGATATTCCTGCTCACGAAGAATACTGCAATCATTTAACAGGCCTAGAATACACAAAATATGGGCTCCTCATGGAGCTCCATGGTTGCTGATAAGAGATTGGCCTAGCAATAAACACAGGAAACAAACAACTGATTGAATGGTGCCTATTTCCTGAATAGGAATATGCAGTTGGAGGGCAATTCATTGAGTTGTTCTCTCATTATATATATCTTAAAAAGTCTCACAAACAACAAGAAAGAGTCAGTATGGTAAAGATGCTTTCATCCAGATTTGAAGTTAGAGAGTCTGAGTACACTGTATTCCCCAATATGGTACCTCCTACACTCCCTTCAACCTTTGCCCCCAACTGCCCACTTTATTGATAGTGTAGACAAAGCTTTAATGAAGTCACTTAGAAATTTTTTCACAGCATATGAACTCTTTATTACATAAAAACCTGCTATTAAGTTGTTACTCTAGAGCATGAGGTCACTACAGCCTTCCTTTGGCCATCTCTAGGGTTCAATGCTGGGGAAGAGAAGGTGGGGGTAGGGACAGAAAACTATTCTTTGTGATATTTCCACTGCACTTATCAAATCAATAAAGTTAATTATCATGATTATTGATGGTGGTCATACCAATGATTAAACAGGCCAACCTAATTGCTCTATGAAGTCATGCAACTATTAAGTTTATATCATGGAGTCAATAACTCTGACAGCCCCCAACTTTTCCAAAGGAGATGTAACAGGATGCGTGATGGCATTGATTTCATTAGGGCTTTTAGGCTTCACCCTGCCCTCCTTCTTCAATAGCTTGCATATGCAGACTTCCTCTTCCCTCATTTTAATGTTGCTTCCAAGTTGGAAAAGAACAAAATAGACAGCAACACACGTATCAATCATACTGTATCCTGGAGGATGTATCATTTGGTCTGCCAAACCTGCCCTGGCAAGGCCAATTCTGGGAGGAAAATAGGACCAAGAAAAGCAAAAGAAAAACCAGGCTTCAGGCAACAAAGCAAAGCATTCACTGGTAAAAGAAATAAAATTAAAAAGAAAAAAAAACCAAACAAATCACAAAACAAAATAAAAAAGCTAACAATAACCTCTAACATTAAAAATATTGACACAATGTTTATTTCCAGGTGACACAAATCTTACTATGTTTCTCCTCAACTCAAGAGACATCAAAAGACATCAGATGCCCCAAGGAAAAATTAAAATTCCTCACTTTGGCATCTAAAGCCGTTCACCAACTTAGTCTAGCTTAATTCTTAAAGCAATCAAATTAAAGAACATTTATAATCATCTACAATGTGCCATGCATTGTTGGTGCTGGAAATATAAACACACACACACGCACACACAAACACACTGCAAACAATCCTTACTCTCAAGGAGATTACATTGTTTTACCAGAAGAACTAACAGATACTTATGATTATAATACAGAATAAAATAGTGTAGAATAATTACTCCCAAAATACAAAGTCATTAAATCAAAGCCATTAGGGAAGAAGCAATTGGGGATAATCAGAAAAGGATTTATATTTTAAAATGGTACTTTGAGATGCATCTTAAAGAAAGAGAGAGGGGGCGGAGCCAAGATGGCGGAGTGAAAGCAACGACTCACCTAAGCTCCTGGAAAAACTCCTTTGGATATTTCTGGGGGGAGAGTCTGACCAGACTTTGGAGGTGTAGAATCCAGTGGGAGACGGACTTTGACAGATTCGGAGCCCAGGCTGGACTGGAAGGTCCACGGGAGGGATCTGTTCCGCGGGGGTAAGAGCCCGGCGCACAGCGCAGCGCGGTCGGCGCGGCAGGGCGGAGGCGACCCGAGGGGCCCGAGAGTGGCGGGCGAGACCAGCGGAGCAGGAGATAAGCCAGGCCGAGCCAACGATATCAGCGCAACAGCCTTTGAAATCTTCAGCCTAAAGACGGGACTTCAGTGGGTCACTACTTGAACATCCAGAAGCTGGGATGCCAGAGTGATCAGTAAGTGCTCTCCCCTCCCCCCCCCGATGACCGTGAGGGAACCATAAAATTCTTCCCCAGATTGATCCTGGATCAGTGGGAGCAGCAGAAAGGGGCGAGTGGTCTCGTAACACCAGAGGCTGGAGAGGTGGCAAAGGGGGATTCTTCCTACCGTGGTGGAGGCTATCTGGAGGGACAGACGACCCAGGGCAGAGAAAAATTCGCACTGAGACCCAAGCAAGCCTCAGCCCGGGAGACGAGCCCCAGGAGGGGCGGGAACACGCATTAGCCTCTAGGCGTGCCCCAGCCCTCCAGGGGAAAAGGGAAGACAATAGGGAAGCTGGGATCACCATCCCCCTGGACCTTGCCTTTGCCTCAGGCCAGCTGAGGAGATAGCCTGAGACCAGACCACACCTCCCACACACCTATCAAGCTAAACCCAGGGTTGATCTGGGAAACAACAACAACAACAAAAAAAAAAAGCCTGCTTTTAGCCTAGACAAACATCAACTCAACTTAAAAGATCTGTATCTTCTGACTGAAAGAACCAAAAGCTATAACACTCAGCCAACATCATGAATCGGAAAAAGCAGACGAAAAGTGAAAAAACCATAGAATCTTTCTATGGGGATAAGGACCAAAACACAAACACCAAAGAGGTCAGAGCTGAGACTGTACTTCCATCTGAAACCTCAGATGGGACTATGAATTTCTCGCAAGCACAACTAGATTACCTGGAACGTCTGAAGAAGGATATAAAAGAAAAACTGGCCAATGATTTTAAAACCATAAAAAAAGAATTCACTGATGAGAACATCAATCTGAAAAAGAAAATTGAAGAAATGGAAAAGGAAGTTCAAAAATTAACTGGAGAGAATAATTCCCTAAAAGGAAGAGTTAATCAAACGGAAAAGGAAACTCAAAACCTAATAGGGAAAATTGATCAGATGGAAAAGGAAACCCAAAACCTAACTGGGAAAATTGGTCGAATGGAAAAAGAAGTACAAAAATTAAATGGAGAAAATAGCTCCGTAAAGGGAAAAATTGGCCAGATGGAAAAGGAGATGCGAAAGCTAACTGAAGAAAACAATACGATCAAGATTAGAATTGGGCAAGTAGAAACTAATGACTCAATGAGGCAACAAGAGTCAGTCAAACAAAATCTAAAGAATGAAAAGATGGAAGAAAATCTAAAATATTTAATTGGAAAAACAACTGACCTGGAAAATAGATCCAGGAGAGAAAATCTAAGAATTATTGGCCTGCCAGAAACCCATGATGAAGAAAAGAGTCTGGACAATATCTTCCAGGAAATCATCAAGGAAAACTGCCCAGAAGTACTAGACTCAGAGGGCAAAATAGTCATCGAAAGAATCCACCGTTCCCCACCGGAAAGGGATCCCAAACTCAAAACCCCAAGAAATATAGTTGCCAAATTCCAGAGCTATCAAGTGAAGGAGAAAATACTACAAGCAGCCAGAAAGAAACAATTTAAATATCAAGGTCACACAGTCAGGATCACACAGGACCTTGCAGCTTCTACATTAAAAGATCGAAAGAATTGGAACCCAATATTCCGTAAGGCAAAGGAGTTGGGACTCCAACCGAGGATCAACTACCCAGCAAAGTTCAGCATAACATTTCAGGCAAGGAGAAAGTCATTCAACGAAATAAGGGATTTCCAGAGCTTCCTGACCAAAACACCAGAACTCAATAGACAATTTGATCTTCAAATGCAGGTCTCCAGAGAATCATAAAAAGGTAAACAGAGGGGAAAAAACAAAAACAAAAACTTGCAACTCAATTAGGGCAATCTGTTTACCTCCCTGTAAGGGAAGATGATACCTGTTAATCTTGAGAACTGTGCAGCTATTATGATAAAAGGGATATATGTAGAGGGAACGGGCATAAAGTAAATGATGTCATGGCAAAAATATGATTTAAGTATGAGAAGGGAATGTAATAGGAGGTGTGGAAAGGGGGAAGCAGAAAATGGCAAATTATATCACAGGAAGAAGTACAAAACCATAGTAGAGGGAAGGAGGGGAGGGAGATGAGCATTGTTTGAGAGGTACTCTCATCTGATTTGTTCAAAGGAGGGAACAATAACCTTAAGCAGATAATCCTAACTAGCTCTATAGGTAGTAGGAGGGGAAGGGGGAAGAAAGGGGAGGGTGGCTAAAAGGGAGGAAAGAAGCAATAAGAGTAAAGGGGACTAAAAGGGAGGGGGGCTAAAAGAAGGAGGGGAAGGCTGCAGGAGGAGGGGGAGAAAAGTGAATACTATTGAGGAGGGGAAGGGAGACGGGAGAGTTAAAAGCACAAATGGTGGGAAAGAGGGTGGAGGGAAATACACAGATTGTAATCATAACTGTGAATGTGAATGGGATGAACTCTCCCATAAAACGGAGACGGATAGCAGAATGGATTAAAAGCCATAATCCAACAATATGCTGCTTACAAGAAACACATTTGAAACGGGGGGATACACATAGGATAAAGGTCAAAGGATGGAGCAGAATATATTGTGCTTCAGCCCATGTAAGAAAGGCAGGAGTAGCAATCCTAATCTCAGACAAAGCAAAAGCAGAAATAGATCTAATCAAAAGGGATAAGGATGGAAACTATATCCTACTAAAAGGCACCATAGACAATGAAGCAATATCATTACTAAACATGTATGCTCCAAGTGGTATAGCATCCAGATTCTTAGAGGAGAGGTTGGGGGCGTTGAAGGAAGAAATTGATAGCAAAACTATACTAGTGGGGGACCTCAACCTCCCCCTCTCTGAACTCGATAAATCCAACCTTAAAATAAACAAGAAAGAGGTTAAGGAGGTAAATAAAACTCTGGATAAGGTAGATATGATAGATCTTTGGAGAAAATTAAATGGGAATAGAAAGGAATATACCTTTTTCTCAGCGGTACATGGAACATTTACAAAAATTGACCATGTACTAGGACATAAAAATCTCACAATCCAGTGCAGAAAGGTAGAGATAATCAATGCATCCTTTTCAGATCATAATGCATTAAAAATTACATGTAATAAAAGGCCATGGAAAGAGAAACCAAAAATCAATTGGAAACTAAATAATCTAATTCTAAAGAAGGATTGGGTTAAAGAAGAAATCATAGAAACAATCAACAACTTCATTCAAGAGAATGACAATAGTGAGACAACGTACCAAAACTTATGGGACACTGCAAAAGCAGTTATTAGGGGAAGTTTTATATCTCTGAATGCTTACATAAATAAAATAGAGAAAGAGGAGATCAATGACTTAGGCTTGCAGTTGAAAAAGCTAGAAAAAGAACAAATTGAAAATCCCCAAGTAAATACCAAATTAGAAATACTGAAAACCAAAGGAGAGATTAATAAAATTGAAATAAAGAAAACTATTGAATTAATAAATAAAACCAATAGTTGGTTTTATGAAAAAACTAATAAAATTGATAAACCTTTGGTTAATCTGATCAAAAAAAAGAAAGAAGAAAACCAAATTACTAACATTAAAAATGAAAGGGGTGAACTCACCTCCAATGAGGAGGAAATTAAAACAATAATTAGAAACTACTTTGCCCAACTTTATGCCCACAAATTCGATAATCTAAACGAGATGGATGAATATTTTAAAAAATACAAATTGCCCAGATTAACAGAAGAGGAAGTTGAATACTTAAACAACCCCATCTCAGAAAAAGAAATTGAACAAGCCATCAATGAACTCCCTAGGAAAAAATCTCCAGGGCCAGATGGATTCACAAGTGAATTCTATCAAACATTTAAAGAACAGTTAATTCCAATACTACATACACTATTCTTGAAAATTGGGGAAGAAGGAGTCCTCCCAAATTCTTTCTATGATACAAATATGGTTTTGATACCCAAACCAGGAAGAGACAAAACAGAGAAAGAAAATTATAGACCAATTTCCCTAATGAATATAGATGCAAAAATTTTAAATAAGATTTTAGCAAAACGAATACAGCATCTAATCACGAGATTAATACATTATGATCAGGTAGGATTCATACCAGGACTACAGGGCTGGTTCAATATTAGGAAAACTATTAGCATTATCGACCACATCAACAACAAAGCTAACAAAAACCACATGATTATCTCAATAGATGCAGAAAAAGCTTTTGACAAAATACAACATCCATTCCTACTAAAAACATTGGAGAACGTAGGAATAAAGGGAACTTTCCATAAAATAATAAGCAGTATCTATCTAAAACCTTCAGCAAGCATTATATGCAATGGGGATAAGCTAGATGCATTCCCAATAAGATCAGGGGTGAAACAAGGTTGTCCATTATCACCACTATTATTCAATATGGTACTAGAAATGTTAGCTGTAGCAATTAGACAAGATAAAGATATTCAAGGAATTAGAATAGCCAAAGAAGAAACTAAGTTATCACTCTTTGCAGATGATATGATGATTTACCTAGAGAATCCCAGAGATTCAAGTAAAAAATTACTTGAATTAATAAACAACTTTGGCAAAGTTGCAGGGTACAAAATAAACCCACACAAATCCTCTGCATTCCTATATATTAGCAACAAAGTTCAACAGCAAGAGATAGAAAGAGAAATCCCATTTAAAGTTAGGGTAGACAGTATAAAATACTTAGGAGTCTACCTGCCAAAACAAACCCAGGGACTATATGAACACAATTACAAGACACTTTTTGCACAAATAAAGTCAGATTTAAGTAAGTGGAAAAACATTAGTTGCTCATGGGTAGGCCGTGCTAATATAATAAAAATGACAATTCTACCCAAATTAATATACTTATTTAGTGCCATACCAATTAAACTATCAGACAATTACTTTCTAGAGCTGGATAAAATAATATCAAAATTCATTTGGAAAAACAAAAGGTCCAGAATATCAAAGGGACTAATGAAAAGAAATGCTTGGGAAGGTGGCCTAGCGCTACCAGACCTCAAACTGTACTATAAAGCAGCAATTATCAAAACCACTTGGTATTGGCTAAGAAACAGAGAGGTAGACAAGTGGAATAGACTTGGCACTCAAGATGCAGTAGGCAAGGAATATAGCAACCTTCTGTTTGATAAACCCAAGGACCCCAGCTTCTGGGATAAGAACTCATTGTTTGACAAAAATTGCTGGGAAAACTGGATAACAGTGTGGCGGAAATTAGGCATAGACCCATACCTGACACCGTACACAAGAATAAAGTCCAAGTGGGTACATGATTTAGGTATAAAGATTGATACCATGAATAAACTGGAGAAGCAAGGAATAGTGTATTTATCAGATCTATGGAGAAGGGAAGAATTCTTTACTAAAGAAGAGATAGAATGCATTATGAAATGCAAAATGGATAACTTTGAGTACATTAAACTGAGAAGTTTTTGCACAACCAAACCCAATGCAACCAAAATCCGGAGGGATGTAATAAATTGGGAAAAAATTTTTACAGCTAAGCTCGGGGATAAAGGCCTCATTTCTAGAATATATAGAGAACTGACCCAAATGTATAATCATACAAGTCATTCCCCAATTGATAAATGGTCAAAGGATATGAACAGGCAATTTTCAGAGGAAGAAATTAAAGCTATCTATAATCATATGAAAAAATGCTCTAAATCACTATTGGTTAGAGAGATGCAAATCAAAACAACTCTGAGGTACCACATCACACCTATAAGATTGGCAAACATGACAGAACAAGAAAATGATAAATGCTGGAGAGGATGTGGGAGAGTTGGAACACTAATTCATTGTTGGTGGAGCTGTGAGCGCATCCAACCATTCTGGAGAGCAATTTGGAACTATGCCCAAAGGGCTACAAAAATGTGCATACCCTTTGACCCAGCAATATCGCTACTAGGACTATATCCCCAAGAGATCATAAAAATGGGAAAGGGTCCCACATGTACAAAAATATTTATAGCAGCACTCTATGTAGTTGCCAAAAACTGGAAGTCAAGGGGATGTCCATCAATTGGGGAATGGCTGAATAAATTATGGTATATGAATGTAATGGAGTACTATTGTGCCATAAGAAATGATGAACAAGAAGACTTCAGAGAGGCCTGGAAGGACTTATATGACCTGATGCTGAGTGAAAGGAGCAGAACCAGGAGAACTTTATGCACAGCAACAACCACGGTGTGTGAGAGTTTTTTCTGGTAGACTTAGATTTTTGTAATAACACAAGAACTTCTGAAAAAAAAAAAAAAATCCCAATGGTGGACCTCAAGGCAAAAAGCCTTCCACACTCAGAGAGAGAAATATGGAAGTCACTCACATAATGTAGCAGATCATGTTTGTGTATGTGTATCTGTTTGTGTATCATGTTCTGATTTGTTATACGGATTCTTCCATTTATCTTAGTCTGACTACACAGCATGACGATAGTGAAAATATACTCAATAGGAAAGTTTATGTAGAATCTATACAGAATTGTATGCAGTCATGGGGAGGGAGGGAGGTAGTGGGGGGGGGGTGGGGAGGGATAAAATCGCAATTGTATGGCAGTGATTGTTAAACATTAAAAAAAAAAAATTAATAAATAAAAAAAAAAAAAAAAAAGAAAGAGAGAGCATCTATGAGGTTCAGATGAAAAGGGAGTACTTCACATTTATGTGAGATAAAATGTATCTCATTCATCTGCCTGAACTCAAGTATGGAAAAAGGAGTAACATAATGAGACTTCTAAGTTAGGCTAAGCAAAGTAATGGAGATCTTTACATCTGAAACAAAGGAGATTTAAAAACACTTATCGACTGATTGTTTTAGAGGTAAACTGGATGCAGTTTATGAAAGGCCTTAGTTGACAATCTATGGGGAGGAAATTGGTATTTTATTCCAGAGGCAACAATGAGCCAGCTATGGTGTCCTATTTGACTTCTCACTCTCACCCTCTCCACACATAAAATTAGATGCCTAATCATATTATTTTTCCCTTCCTAACATCTCCTATATATATGCCCCCTTTCTCTCAACTCACACAGGCACAATCCTAGCTCACGTCCTTCTCATCTCTCACCTAAATTATTATAATCACCATCTAACTAGTCCCCTTAATAAAAGGATTTGTTCTGCAAAGTTTGGCTTCAGTCAAAGGGCTACACTTGAGGACCTAGTGGGCCACATATGGCCTCGAGGGTTGCAGGTTCCCACCCCTGCTTCAGGTCATTTAATTTGAAATATCCAATTGACAGTTATTAGTGTAAAACTGACACTCAAAGAGAAGAAGATATGCAGATCTGTGAGTCATCTACATAGAGAAGGTAATTCAATTCATAGGAATGAATGAGGTCACCAAGGAAGAAAGCGTGGAAACAGAGGAGGGCAAAGGACATTTTTAAAGCTGAAGCATACTCATAGTTAAGAGAGGTGTTCTGCATAATGAGCCCACAAAGAAAACTAAGAAATGATCCAACATATAAGAGAACAATGAGAGAGTTATATCACCAAAAAAGAAGAGCCACAGAAAGGAGAGAATAGTCTACAATAGCAGATACAGCAGACAGGTCAAGAATGATGAGATATGAGAAAAGACCACCAGGCTTTGGCTGTGAAGAGATTGTTGGTAACTTTGGAGAGAGCAGTTTCAGTTATGAAATGAGTCTAGGACCAGATTACAAAGGGTTGACGAGTGAGGAAGGGGGGGTTGGGGCTAGTAGAGGCATTAATTATATAAAGATTCTTTTTCCCTCCTAGGAGTTTGTGGGCAATTAAATGGCACAATAGATAGAGCACTAGTCTTGGAACCTGGAAGATACAACTTCATGAGTTCAAATCTGGCCTCAGACACTTACTAGCTGTGTGATCCTGAGCAAGTCACTTAACTCTGTTTGCCTCAGTTTCCTCATCTGCAAAATGAGGTAGAGAAGGAAATGGCAAGCCATTCTAGTATCTTTGCCAAGAAAATCCCAAATGGGGTCATGGAGAGATGACACAATTGAAATGACTCAGCAACAACAAGGAGTTTATCAGAGAAAAGAAAGAAAGAAATAGGATCATAGTTTGAAGAGTTGATTCAGGGAAATCAATTAGGAGGCCACTGAAATAGTCTGTACAAGAGACCATAAAGGTATAGCCAGACTTATGCAAGATGATTCCCCTCTATCCATTCTATATCCTAGACAAATTAGCCTTGCTTTCACAAAACTGGAACCTCCACCTCCCATCTCTGTGACTTTGCATAGCTTGGCCCTTATAGGCGCAATGCACTCCCTCCTCACCCCGTACTTCTTAAAATCCTTAGCTTCCCTCAAGGTTCAGCTAATATGACATTCCTTACAGGAAGTCTTTCCTGAACCCTTTAGTTCTAAGTATTCAATCCCTCCTCAAAATATTAGCATATATCCTTATAAAGGTACACACTATAATTCACCAATTGATGAATCCTTGAGGGCAGGGATTTTTTTTTCATCTATCTTTGTATCCCTAACACCTAGTACAAGGACTTGCATACAGCAGTACTTAATAAATGCTCATTAAATTACATTGGGCTGTCCTTGAATGTTTTGATTTATGGATCCATTTCTTCTTCATATCTCATATCTTCAGCCATTTACATAGAAAGCTCACTTCTGTTGGATGTTTCTCTGGGAAAAGGAGGCATTAACTTATTCCTGGGGTCCTAAAAATGGTCTTCCAGGTTACGTGGATTGGCAACCTCATATCCCCCACATGTGCCTGTTTCCACTTCCTTCCCTGCATGCCCATTAGCAGCCTTTATGAATAATCTGGATAGAATAAGTGAAGTTTCCATTGTTGAAAGTGACAGAGGAAACCCTTAATTCAAATGGCATTAAGTTGGTGGATGGGGCAAATTGGACGATGTAAAATTTATTGGGTCTCATAAAAGTCAAACAGGGAAATGGCTAAGGAAATAGAGGAGGAGGGTCAAGGGAGGAGAGGTTTTTTTTGTTTTTTTTTTTTTACTGTGGAAGTTCTGGTGCAATCATATGCTATGTATATCTATATGCCAATGTACTAGGGTTCTTTCTTCTTTGATGATTACTCTATGTCATCACCAAAACTACTGGCATATTAACCATGACCTCTGTGGCAGCCAAGCCCCACAATAAGAAAGCAAGAAATGTAAACTTCATATATGTGTATGTGTTTATGTTTATTCCCGATAGAAAATGTACATTTCCAGATAAACAAACTATATGTATATGTATATATATAAAAATTACATTTCTCCTTTCTATTTACCTATATAGGAATATATATATATGTATGTGTGTATGTATATCCTATGTATAAGAATTCATATAGGCATATTCATATATATGTGAATTTATATAGGAAATACATGGAATCTATCTATAAATCACATATATAGGAATTTGCAGATAAATATCACATATAACTATATATTTATATATACATGTGTGTACATGTATTTGTGTATGTGTATGTATAATACATATAACTATCCAGTGGCCCAATATTCCATGAGTCATTTATATTCTTGGCTTCAGAATGCAAAAATGTAAATCCAGGGCCCCTCTGAAGCCAAGAGTCACCACATATTTCGGTAACCATCTTTCTGACAAGGGATACTTCCAGTGGTGAGCAGTAAAAGCTAGTGGGCCAATAAACTTACTGAACATACTGAGAGAAGGGAAGCGAGATGCACCATCAACCTAAGATAACGGCCAGATGAGAAGTGGGGGGTGGAGAGTGAAGAGAAGCGAGGAAGGGAGTGAAATTAACCAAGCCCCATCCCACAAAGTCGGAGATCTCCCTGATCCTGGACAGGTTTAAAGACGCTGCTGATTTACTCTCTGCCAGGTTGACATCTCTGTAAGCAAAACACTCTGAAGCTCATTTCAGCAGCTCTAAGGAGCGTGGCATTTCCCCCTGATTTACAGCGGTGTTATCACCACTGGAAATGGACACAGTCAAGGTGTCCACAGCCCCAGATGAAGGAAAATGATGTCCTTGGTGCGGACCCTGCTGGTGCTCCCTTTAAAAATGAAATCATTAAAAATTACATCCAACTGAGTTTGATTTAATCTAATGGGAGCAAGATGGCAGGAGCCAAAGGGAAAGAGGAATGACAAAGCTGGTGAAAAGGGGACTGTTCCCTATGCAACACTACTACACAGACAGCTGGCAGAGACGTTATCACTTCAGGACGTGCAAGATCATGGAACCTCAGACGCCGGAGCTAAGAAAGTGTCTGGGCATCATCTACCCTAATCTCGTAATTTTAAGGATAAGAAAGCTGAGGCTCACAGACAAGTGACTGTTCAAGGTCACATAGCTCATTAGTGGCAAAGCCAGAACCAAACTCTTAATCTAGTGGTAAGGTTTCTAATATATCAAGTCATGCTTCTCTTACTTGACTTTTCCTCTCTGCTGCCTGTTTAGCATTGGACTTGACACGCATTCTGGTATTGTTATAAAGGTGTTCCCATCCCCCCCAGCTCCCTTCAGATATAAGTGGCAAACGATACTATAGGGGTTATCCTCCATTGTCTAGTATCCAAGCTGACATCAGATGTAACGAGAAAATTCTGGAAATATTATTGAGTAAACTTGTGTAATTCTTTCCCTAGACTTTTCTGAATTAAAACAACAACAAAAATTAAAACTCAGACCCTTCTATCTATTAGTATTCATGGGTAAATGCCTGCCTAGAGACAGGATGTTGGATGCAATCACCTGCAGGAATTTGCCATATATGGGATTGTAGCATCATTTAAAATCATCATGTAACCACATTGGAGCCTTGTAATTCCATAACTGGAAACAATGCACAATTCAGGATCACTGGACCTATCCCAAGGAGAATTCTGCTATCCCAGAGTACTGGCTTTTATATGGCATAACAGAAAGAACATTGAACTTGGAAGCAGAAGACTTGGCTTTGAAGTTCAGCTATGCCTGTAATAAGATAAGCTCATAGAAAAGGTACTTACAGGATGAATGAGACTCAAGATTTCACATAGTCTCTGTCTCTGTCTCCTCTCCTCCAAATATATGTGTGTATGCACACACATGTATATACAGTAAACATATTCTCATGTATATGTACATACATGTACATTTACATGCATATGTATGTATACTTCTGTGTGTGTTATGTATTACTGGAAGTCACCATGTTTATAACAAATCTTTAAGGCAATGTTGAGTCAATTTTTTTTTTATAATCAAAAATAAGTATGACATGATAGAAATGCATACATATATACATATATCACTGTGCTTGTTGTGTTTAGATAGGTAGATAGATACACCTACTCATACATAGATACAAACATATGTATGAATATATATACATACAAATGTGTTTGTATGTATTACTAGGAGTTTCTATCTCTAAGGATACAGCATAAAAGCAAGGAAGTTATGGACCCTAGAGCAAAATAAGCTCAGAATAGATATATGACTTAAATATGGAAGATCGCACCACAACAAATGAGAAGAAAGCAAGAGCATGTGCCTTGCAGAATCATGACAATGGCAGAATTCTAACCAAATGAGAGAGGAGATCACAAAACATAAAACAGATAATTTAGATTACATGAAGTTGAAAAGCTTTTGTACAAAGTGTAGTTAGCAGAAGAACGAAACCCTTTGGGGAAAAAGTGTCATCAAATATATCTCATAAAGATATGATAGCTGAGATATACATATAGAAATAATACAAACACACATATATATACATGTGTATGTATATATATTTATCATATACGTGTTTATATGTATATGCATGTGTGTATGCATTAGTGAGAGTTATTCCTTTGTTGATAAATGGTCAAAATATGCAATCTGTTCTCAAAAGAAGAATCTCAAACTATTAACAGCAGCATGGAATATTGCTATTCACTAATTATTGTGAATATTGCTATTCACAATTATTGCTAAACACTAATAATTAAAGAAACATAGATAAAACCAACTCTGGGGTTTTGCTTCATAGTTCTCAAATTGCCAGTGATGATAAAAGATGGAAATAAACAATTAGTTTTAGAGGAACTACTGGCTTATAGACACATTAATAAACAGTTGACAGAGCTTTGAATTGGTCCATGTTGGGGTTGGAAGCTCAATTCCGTGTGGACAGTCTCGGGCGGGTAAAGGTGGGAACTTCTAAATCTTAGAGCTCTCACGAGACCCCCCCAGGAAACGGCTGGGAATCGAGGTGAACCGAGCTATCTCGTGTATTTCCGCCTCTTCCCATGAGAAACGTGATGGGAGAGAGATCTCCCCGCCCTCGAGATTGTCCCAGATTGGAGCACACCTAGTTACCTAACAGCACGGTATTTAGATGCAAACTATGCTGCTGGAGAGTTAAGTAGGATCAGGGAAGCCTGAAAGCTCTCTTAGCACGTGAGGAGCCAAAGAGGACACAAGGCTCCGCTTTTCTTCTTCTCCTTCTCTCCCCTCCCCCTCTCTCCCCGCTTGTACTTCTACTTCCAATCTCTTATTGTAAGATCTTTGCCTCCTTGGGAGATTCTTCTATCCCTCCTAAGGAAGAATCCCCTGCACTTGTAACTAGACCCTGAAATAAAGCTCAACCCTTGTTCGACTCTGGAACATCCTTTCTCTCATACGAGCATCCGGTTTGGCCAACCAAAGACCTCGGGAGGTGAGGTAAGAAGACTCGGGTAGCCCACAGGCCTCTAGGCCTGGCAGGTCCAACCATTTTAGAAAGGATTTTAGAATTATACTAAAAAAAAGTAACTAAAGCATCTATACTCTTTGATGCAGAGATCCCAACTGCTAGACATATACCCCACCATGAAGTCAAGAAGAAAAAGAAAAGCCACACACGCCATACATGTACATATATACATATGTAAGTATATGTGTGCATACACATGTACATATATGGTCAGCTAAGTGGTGCAATAGATAGAGCACCAAACTTGGCATCAGGAAGGTCTGTGTTCTAATCTGCTCTCAGATACTTACAAGCTGTGTGACCTTGGGCAAGCCATTTAATCCCATTTGCCTTGGTTCTTCATCTGTAAAACAGTGACATAATGGAGAAAGAAATGGCAAACCATTCCAGTATCTCTACCAAGAAAACCACATGGACAAAATTCATGTGGAACTAGACATGACTGAACAACCACCACCATGACAACTAACACACACACACACACACACACACACACACACACATACACATACACGTCATCAAAATGTCCATAGAGACACTTTTTGTTTCAGCAAAGAACTAGATGCAAAGTAGATGCCCATCACTCATAAAATGGACAAATTGGGGTACATGAATATAATGGAATACTAGTACTACAGATGATAACAAATACGGGGAATTCATAAGAGCCTGAGGAGATTCTTATGAACTGGTGCAGAGTGAAGTAGGAAGAACTAGGGAAACAATGTCCATGTACATTGTAAACTACAGAGTAAACTCAAAGAATAAAGAACCAGCTGATCCAACCATTCTAGACAGCTATTTGGAGCTATGTCCAAAGGGCTATAAAACTACGAATATCCTTTGATCCATAAATACTTCTACTAGGGCTGTATCCCAAAGGGATCATAAAAATAGGAAAAGGACCTACAGGTACAAAAATATTTATAATAGCTCTTTTTGTGGTGGCCAAGAACTGGAAATCAAGGAGATGACCATCAAGTGGGGAATGACTGAACAAGTTGTGGTATATGAATGTAATGGAATTCTATTGAGCTTTAGGAAATAACAAGCAGGCAGACTTCAGAAAAATCTGGAAAGACTTATATGATGCTGAATGAAGTGAGCAGAACCAGTAGAACATTGTACCTAGTAACAGTCATATTGTGCAATGAATGATTTGATAGACTTAGCTCTCTCAGCAATGCAAGGACCTAAGGCAATTCCAAAAGGCTCATGATGAAAATGCCATTCACATCCAGAGAAAAAAATATGGAGTCTGAATGCAGATCAAAGCATACTATTTGTTCTCTTTTGTTTGTTTAGTTTAGTTTTATTTTTTCTTTCTCATGTTTCCTCCCATTTGTTCTAATTCTTCTATACAACATGACTAAAGTGAGAATATGTTTGATAAGAATGTTTGTGTAGAGCCTATATCAGACTGCACGCTATCTTGGGGAGAGGGGAGGGGAGGGAGGCAGAGAAAATTTAAAACTTATGGAAGTGAATGATGAAAACTAAAAATAAATTGGTTAATTTATTTTTAAAAAAAGAATAAAGGAACAAAGTCAATATTGTACAATAATAAAGACCCAATTTTGTCTTGGAGATAATTTTTAAAATTCATTATCTCCCTCCCTTCAGTGTGGAGTTAAAGGACTCTAGGTTAAAAAAAAAAATGCTCTCAGACACAGTTGATGTGTTGGTTAGTTTTTCTGAAATGTTCTTTTTCATTCTTTGCTATATGAAAAGATTCACTAGTCAGGAGAGGCAGAGAGTGATGTGCTTAGAAAAGGGTGATATAGTCACAAATTATATCAATGATAGAAGAAAAGGACGAACAAAATAAACCCAAAACCATAAGTGGAAAATCATTCAGATGATTTGGAGGTTAATTGGCATTGGAATTAACATGAGCAGAGCGCTTAAAATGGACTCTGGTTCCAGGAAGGCTGAATGTACCCATGACAGCACCATGAGGGTACGTTCCTGTGGAACTGGCTAAAGCACATTTAGGTTAACTGAATAACTCACAAAAAATGGCAAAAGTGCATCTGAGAAGTGGCCAATGGGGCAGGCCTTCTTTCTTCTCCAACTCCAATAACTGGCTGTGACTACTAACTTGCACATAAAGGCCTGAATATGTTCTCATTATTTTTCAAAGTGTTCCTTTCCATATAGTGCTTGGGCTCCACCATCAGAGACCTAGTGGCCAAAATGCTGGTTTTGGAATCAAGATGTCTTGAGGTCAGATCCCACCTTAGATATTTTTTAGCTTGGTCACCCTGACCACCTAGGTCACTTAAGTATCTCTAAACCTCAGTTTCCTCTTCTATAAAGAAGGGCTAATAATAGCACCTATCTCAGAGGGTTAAAGCAAAAATCAAACGATCAAATGAGATGTGTATAAAGTCCTTTGCAAAGCTTCAGGCACTATATAAACATGAGCTGTTGTTATTGTTGTTGTGTGGTTGGCTGCCATAATGGAACCAAGAGAACACTGTATACAGGAATGACAATATTGTTCAAAGAATAAATGTGAACAACTAAGTTATTTTGAGTTTATAAATAATCAAATCAGCTACAAAGGACCTATTAAGGAAGATGTTATCCACTTCTAGAAAAATATAACTGATAAATAGAAGCATGCATAATATAGTTTTATAGACACACATATATATGTATATATACATATATGTGTATGTATACACACATACACATGCACATACACACATATAATAGAATCTAATAAATCCTTCCCACTCTAAGGTAATACGATAAATGGGGCAAAATTGAAAAACCAGCCTTGGAAAGGATGTCTCGTATTTCTGCCCGTACCCTCTGAAATAATAAGTTTATCAACAACCATGAGGGTGGTTCTTCTAAACCAACAGGGCTAAGGTCAGGCAGGATTTGAACATAGAACTTTGGTTACAAACTGTACCTCCTTGCAATTAAAGAATATGCTCAGCGTGTCAGCCCTTGCAAGAGGCTGTGGTCCTTTGGTATGACACATGCAATGTAATCTGTCATAAAATAAACACCTTATGACGTGAAGAATGAATTTTTAAAAATATGCATTTATAGAAAGTAATGTGGAAAGGATGCTGAGTGTTAATCCTGGGGCACCTTGACTACCCATTCTCCTGTTCATGGGTACACAGATAAGAAAATGGAAGCTACATAAGGGTAAGGACTGGATCTTTGTCTCAACAGCACGTATCCCAGGGGCTCTAGAGTGAAGCATGCAGGAGAGTGTCCTCCACCAGGCCTCTCATTGTGGGAAACTGAGGGGAGCAAATAATGCCAGAATAGATTTCTTACTTCTACCTAAGTATCTAAGGATTCCAGATATTTTGGAGGCTGTAAGTATACAGGTGTTTTGGTGGTGATATGGAAACCATCATGGACATTGAGGAAACATTTATGGAAAGCTGGGGCATCCATGGAAGAATGAGGCTGCAGAACCAGATGAAGCTATGGTTAGAGATTAACTAGCAATATTTTCACCAAGGACAAGCAGTGGGGAGGAAAGGCAATTGAGAGTAGTGGCCTGCACGGGACTACGCAGTGAGAAGCACCCCTGGGGAGGTGCTTTCAGCACTCTCCAAATACTGCCCCCTGGGGCAGAGACTTCTACAGCTCAACCTTCCTTAAGGTTCTGGCTGTAGCATCTCCAGTGTTTGAGGATTTCTCCTTTTCTAGATCATCGTGGTTGGTAGGGACGTTCACAGGTACCTTTGCTAGTCTGGGCTCATGGTTTGTACTGCTCCAGGATCTCCAAAAGGATGCACCTCTGGGGAAACATGTAATGGTAAGAGTTGTGAAATCATCACCAATTAATCAATCAGCACCCCTTTATTAAGTGCCTATTATAGGCCAGAAACTGTGCTGGGCACTGGGGACATGAAAGAAGAATGAAGTCATCTCTGTCCTCAAGGGACTTCCCTTCAATGGAGGAAGACAACGTGTATACATATTAGCTGAGCTTGGCTTTAGTTTCCCATCCCTAGAGCTGGATGTTCTGGGCAAACATATGAACATGTAACCTTAAAGTGTTTCTTTGTGCTTTGTCCAGTTTCTCACATCTCTAAAAAGTCTGAACTTTAGTAACATTTTTATTAACCTTAAAATTCATGTAAGTTGCTTCAGGGTCAGATAACACTTTTTTTCTTGAATCTCCCTTACCCCAATGTCAAAATAAGTGTGAAGAGATGACAAATCACTAAGGCTAACTGATGTTCGTGTGCCAGGCACCATGCTAAGTACTGAGGATACAAAGAAAGGCAAAAACAGACCCTGCACTCAATGAGCACATAGTCTAATGGGGGAAAATAACATGAAAACAGCCATGCATAAATAAGAGAAGGGGGAAGGAGGGAAAAGGGGAGAGGGAGAGTGACAGAAAGACAGAGGCAGATAGAAAAGAAAGAGAGGAGAGGAGAGCAGAGGTGAAGGGAAGGAAGGGAAGGGAAAGGAAGACAAGACAAAACAAAATAAGAGAAGACAAGAGAAAAAGGCAGTGGGGAGAAGTGGAAATAATCTCAGAGGGAAAGCAATAGCATTAAGAGGAACTGGGAAAGATTCCTTGTAGAAGATAGTTTTCGACTGGAACTTGAAGGAAGTTAGAAAGTAGAGACAAAAAGGGAGAGAATTTCTGGCATGGGGAATATCCAGTGAAAATGTCCAGAGATGGTCAATGGAGAGCCTTGTGAGAGTAACAGCAAAGATAGCATTGTGATTGGATCATCAAGCTACAAAATGAAACAAAATAAAACAAAACAAAAAACAATCCACATCTCAATGCTCAAACTACATGTATTATTTATTTAAGCATTCTGGTATGATGTGTAAACAAACAAACAAAAAGATAACCCAAATTCCCCCAAATCTATCTTGGAAAACTCAGTTTTATAGCTTTTTTCTTCTTGAAGACCTTTCAGACTTAGAGATCCAACCTCCTTTTAAAACATCTACCCAGTGGTTGCAATTCTGTCCGGTGGACCAACAAAGAACATGCTTACTCTCTCTTCCATAAGACAGCTATTCCCAAATTTAAGGATAATAACCATGAATCACTGAAGGTTTTTCTTCTCCAAGATGATCACCTGGTTTTTTCGACTGCTCCTCACAGAAGATGGTCTCAAACCCTTTCCCCATTCTGACTGCCCCCCTTTGAATGCATTCAAGTTTGCCCCATTAAAAATGTCAGATGTAGCCTGCCTAGTCAGAGTACTGATCCCTTCCTCTATTTCTATGAATGCCTCTTAAAACTATTCATTTTTGGCGGCCATTGGCTCATGTTAAGATTGTGTTCACATAAAACTCCTGTATCTTTTCTTTCCCCACAAGAACAGCTACTAAAACTAGATCTCCCTCTTCCTATTCTTCTGTACAGATTTCTTTAAAAAGGATATAGAAACAAAATATAGCAGTACATTTGTCTCAGTTAAATCAGATAACAAGTGAGCTGCCACATAGACACAAGCCAGTAAAATGTCCCTTGTTGATGAGGTGGCTGAGGAGCATCCATTACAAACACAAGATGCATTGAGGTCTGTGCCTGGAGCCCAGCCACTGCAATGGGTTCTTCCTGACTGAGATAGGTTGGATTTCATGAGTCACAGGGTGGGATGCAGCTGCTGTGTGATCACAGAACAATGGATTTAGCTCAAAGGGACCTTCTAGGTCCTCTGGTCCAAGTCGTTCATTTTATATATGAGGAAAGGGAAAGTAATAAGGAGCAGTGTCCTGCAGCCAACTCAGACCTGCTCATGAGGATTGATTTTTTAACGTTCAGTTTGAGGAAACACTGCAAATAAGAGATTGATTTATTATTTTGTTGATTGTCCAAACTTAAGAAAATGGGGAAGAAAATGCTAATAAAGCAGATTCAGACTGAAAGTGTATCATGAGGGTATACGTATATACATATATCAATAGCCATATACATGTACGTGTATGTATACGTGTTATGTGCATGTATATGTGTATGTAAGTGTGTATGTATGTGTATGTGTATATGTGTATGTATATGCTGTTAAACATTTACCAGGACATTCCTCATAATAGGATTGAGAGACTGGTTGAAGATTACACAGGTAGTAAACAAGAAGACGAGAATTTGAACCCAGATCCTCTGTGTCCTAGTGCACATCTCTTTCCACTACACCACATTGCCTCAAAGAGGAGACAACTGCACTTAGGCAAAGTTCCAGCATTTCTTCTAAGATACAAAAGAGCTCTGACTCCATTTGGATCACGACATGATGAAACTGATCATGTGACAAAATGGATCTATATTAATATGATTTGATTGCACTGTACACCCCACTCTACTACATCTTTAATTCATTTGAACTCAGTCCACTTTATATCTAGTCAGTTGTATCGCAGTAAATTCAATACACCTCAATCTGTAATGTATATTTCATTGGATTCGATACATGACATTCTGTTATGTTTTATTCAGTTTCGTATACTTCCGAATCAATCGTTTTATGTGCCCCATTCCATTCAGCACAACGTATCCATTGTTGGAGTTGTTTATTTCAGGATGATTTTTATCTCTTTTGCTCTCCATTGCTTTGTCTGTCTACATATGCAATATCCATTTCTTCATCTGTTCCATGATGAGGGTCATGTGGTCTGGTACATACTGTACCTCGTCCTGATGTGATTTTTTTTAAACATCCTGTTTCTGGATATATTTACTTTTCTTGACATGTGTAATATGAAATGATCC
This sequence comes from Notamacropus eugenii, assembly GCF_028372415.1. Taxonomy (NCBI): domain Eukaryota; kingdom Metazoa; phylum Chordata; class Mammalia; order Diprotodontia; family Macropodidae; genus Notamacropus; species Notamacropus eugenii. The sequence continues at coordinate 233,915,232 of NC_092872.1, forward strand.
AAGGTTTTCATGGACTCTGGGAGTGTTTTTAGACTGACTAATAAAGGGAGAAAAGTAAAACATAACAAAATAGATTAGTATGTATGTGAACCTGAGCTTTTCAGTTATTTGGTATTGGAACAGACATACCCAGCAGAGACTGGGAAGTTCTGTGCTCCTTGTTCCTTTGAATTTTGGTGTTCCTGAATTCTGTGCTTATACACTAAACTATCTGTTGTAAAACCTGGAGCATGGCATTGCCAGGCTCTCAATGAGAATGTGCTGACTGAATGACTGGATGAATAGTGTATTGTGTGGTTATATCATTTTAGGGGCAGTCATATTCAACAATTCCCATAGTACCTTTCATACTTTATCTCATTTTAACTTCATAACCACTTGTCAGAAAAATAGTCCATGTATGTGTATATGTATGCATATATATACATACACATATGTATGCATCGCTATATATTTGTATATATAGATAGATTATCTATATAACACAGATCATCTAAGTGGTACAGTGGATAGAGTGCCAGGCCTGGAGTCAGGAAGACTTACCTTTCTGAGTTCAAATCTAGCCTCAGAAACTAACCAGCTGTGTAACCCTGGACAAGTCACTTAGCCCTGTTTGCTTTAGTTTCCTCATTTGTAAAATGAGCTGGAGAAGGAAATGGCAGACCACTCCAGGACCTTTACAAGAAAATTCCAAATGGAGTCATGAAGAGTCAGACATGACCGAAAACGACCGCACAACAGCATCATGATGTACCAGACATTTTGCTAAGTACTAAAGATACAAAGAAAGGCAAAAATACAGCCCCCTGCCCTCAAGGTGCTCACATTCAAATGGGGGAAATAACACGCAAACAACTATGCATGTATAAGATCTATAGCAAATGAACTGGAGGTGACCTCACAAGGAGAGCACTAGTTTCAAGTGGGCAGCAGGGTTGTGGATAGAAAAAGCAGAAAATGTGAGAAGCAGTGTAAATAAGAGCACAGCATCATGGATGAGCAAAGTGTAGACTAGGGACAAAGACTGGACCTGCTTAGCTGGCAGTCAGGATTTGTATTGATCATACTAAAAAAAAAAAATCACTGTAGGATTAAGGAGGGCCCCAAATGCCAAGCTAAGAAGTTTGGACTTTAACCTAGAGTCAACAGAGCTAAGGGGAGTCATCAAAGGTTTGGAAAGCATACCACATTATAAAACATATCATGCCTTTCTAAAATAAAATGAGAGTGAAATAATTTTACAGATAGCTCTAAGACATGGAGGGATGGGATTCATCATTGGTACATGTTAATATAAAAATATACTGTATTAAACAGAAACAGATTTAATAAAAGGGGAGGGAAAGTAGCACCTTATGTAAAGGAGATATCCCACTGTATGGAAATCCCTGAATTTCAAGATGGAGGCATATTGGAGAAGATTCAGGTGAACATAACAAGAGAGACAAGCAGATATGCTTGTGATGGGGATATTCAACAGCCCACCCATGCAGAAAGAGAAAACGGATGATGTTTTCTTAACAGGGAACACAAAGGAAGCACAGTTACAAGATACAGTCTTAATTAAGGACTTTGATTATTTAGACTCTAAGTCTCATTTTGTGAAATATAGTATATGATAAAAATTCTGGCTTGCCATTGTAATAGTCTGCTTTCTCCAGTTTCCTCTCTTTGCCAATCTGTCCCCTACATATCTACAAGATTTACATTCTTAAATTCAAATTTATATTACGTTTATAATTTATATTAACTATACAAACTAGAGAAATAAAAGGAAAGAAAGGAGGAGGCATTTCCAACAACATTCAGCTTAAACTATTACCAACAATCTTTTAACTGCTACATCAGAGGGTTTCTTGGCAACCTCAGCAGCTCTCATGAATTTAATTATCATCTCAATGTAGATATATCCCAGATATATCTAGCCTCAGTCTCTCCCCTGAGTTTCAGTACCACATCAATTGCCTATTGAGTATATCCAGTTGGATATCCCAGAGATATCTGAAGCTCAACATGGCCAGAACAAAATGTCTTATCTTTCCCCCACCAAACTCAGCTCTTCTAATGTGTCTTATTTTGGTCAAAAAAGGTAAACAACCTCATTGTTAGTTTCAATTTCTCATTCGCCTTTACACTACAAAGCTTGCCATTTATTTTTCAACAGCATCACCCACATCCAACCCTTTCACTCTCTACCACTTTAGTTTTGGCCTTACTTATGTCTCACCTAAGTGACTTCAATAGCATCCTAATTGGTCTACTGGTTTCAAGTCCTACACCAATCTATTGTATCCTAGATGCTGCCCAAATTTTCCTTAAGTCTGGTCATGCCACCCTGAAAAATCACTCAGTGGCAATGGTTTCTTCTTACCTATTGCCTCTAGGATCAAATGCTGCCTCTTCTGTGTAGCTTTTTAAAGGCTTTCACAACCTCACCCCAAACCAATCGATCCAGTCTCACTGAACATCCTTCTCCTTCTATCTGTGATGCAGTCACTGGCCTTGTCTATGTTCCTTCTAGGCTAAAATTCTCCATCTCCCTATCTCTCTCCATTTGTACTGGACTGAGAATTATGAGTAGATGGTGCCTTATTAGGGCTTAGTGAAGCCCAAATCCCTCACAATACCCCCTAAAGCTATAAAAATGCATGGGAAGGAAAAATGCTGAAGAAACCCAAAAGAGTTAGCCATAAGCTTGTCTACCCAGTCCAAGACTACACAAACCTTCCCAGAATCCTGTGGAAGTGCAGGTGGAGGCAAGTTAGGGTATGAAAGGCAAAGTATAAACATGTAGATCCCATAGGAGGAGACAGGGTCAAAGTAGTGCCCAAAATTGGGTGACCCAGGAGAACTACTTCTAGTAGGAGACAGGGCCAGAATAGCACCTAGGAAGCCAGACCCAAATCAGCACCCAAACTGCTTTGATCCAAATCATTACAGAAGACAAGGTCGTACAGTTCCTACAGAATCCAAGGCATAATCTGAATAACCAAATTCAGGATCAAGGAGGGCCTATTCACACCATAAGAGTATGAGAACAGACTTTTACTTAAGCACAAGCCTCCAATTGAGAAACTGTATCTGGAGAGATACAAGTAAACAGAAGAAAACACTAAATATAATGAAGAAATTCCTTGAACTGAAAGGAATCCAAGGGGGTAAATTGCAAAGAAGAGAATAACTTTCTAACAAGTTCAAATAGAATTTCAGAGAAAACAGTGTCTTGGCTACAATGACTACATGAGCACCTGGGGGGAGAATGCAACTGGAGATACAAAATGGAATATTTAGGGAACAGAGAAGAGCAAGGATTATTGACATCTTAAAACAGGCAGCGGTGAAGCTTATCCAAAAATTTAATCCCTGAAAATTAAAATGGGCCAAACAAAATGACTCTATGAGGCAATAAGAAATATGAAAACAAAAACAAACAAAAATTTGGGGGAAAAAAGAAAACAATGCAATGTAACAAAGTAACAAACCTATTAAACAAAATTATCAAACTACCTCAAAATCATGACCAAAGAATAAATAAATAAATAAAAATTCAAGAAACTATAAATTAACATTGTCCAAAGCTCTTAAAACAAAAGAATAAAGTAAAAAATAGAAGTCTACCAGTTCCATGCTGAAAGAAATCCCAAAACAAAAACTCCCAGGAATGTCATAGTCAAAAAAGCTTCAGGATAAAGAAAAAATACTGCAAGTTGTCAAAAATAAAGAGTTCAAGTACTGACGAGTCAAAGTCAGGATCATACAAAGATTTAGTAGCTCTCACTTAAAAGTGTGAACAGCCTGGAATATGGCATTCCTAAAGGCTTACAACCAAAAATAACCTCTCCCACAAAACTGTGTATCATCTTGCAAGAGATAAATGGATCTTCAATGAAATAGAAGATGTCCAAGCATTTCTGATAAAAAGGTCAAAACTGAGTAGACATTTTGAAATGGAAGCGCAAGAGACAAAAGGAACAACAGAACACCTTTGATCAGTTGGAGGAAACTAAATGAGAGTGTTTATATATTAATAGGTAGAGCATAAAACAAATGGTTTATCAAAACTGTAATGTCTTTAAAGGGCTGTAGAAAAAGTTAAATTTTAAAAAATTAAAGGGCCTGGAGAAGATTTTGTCCTAGTTGATGGTTTTAGGGGAAGGAAAGGAGAGGGGCAGGGTACTGTTCTAAGGAGAAAAAAAGAGTAAAAAAGGAAGATAAATCCTTTTCTCACAGTGTAAAGGCAAATTGTATAAAAAATATGTAAATATGGAGAAAGAAGATGGAATGGGCTTTACACATTGCATTTAATCTTCACCAAACAAAGTTTGAACAAATATAAACACTCACATTCACACACATACACACACACACACACACACACACAAGATGTAGTATAGAAATATATTAAACTCAACCATATAATATGTGAGGTTAGGAAAAGGGAAAGTTTAAGAAAGAGGACAGATGAAATAGATAAAAGAAAAGAAAACTTGAACATTAGAGAAAAGACTTTGAAGGGGAGGGAGGGAGGAAGGAAGGAGAGAAAGAGGGAGGGAGGAAAAGAGGGAAGAAGTAAAGACCTATCATCTAGGGTAGGTCAAGAAAAAGAAAAGAAGAAAAAAAGAATGGAAACAGAGCCCATTATTTATTGATGGCAGGTAGTGAGCCAGCTCATTTTCCTGCTACCTTATTCTTTTAATAAGGAGTAGGATGAAGGCAAAAAGAGGAAACAGCAAAATTATAACTATAAATTTGAATGGGATGAACTTGCCCCCAAAGAGAACAGATTAGAACATGGAATTCTGCAGCATGGGGTTTTTGCATTTGCTCTAAACTATGTTCATTCCTGAAATGCACTCCTTCCTCACCTCTACTTCACAGAATCCTTTTCTTCCTTTGAGATGCTGTTCAGTCACCACCTTCTGCATGAAACATGTCCTGATACCCCTACGTGCTATGGTATGCTGCCTTCCCCAAATAATCTGCATTTCCACTTATTTATATTAATGCTCTTTATATTTATTCTCTCTGTATACATGTATATACATATATATATGTGTGTGTGTGTGTATGTGTGCATATATATGTATGTGTCTCTATATGTGTGTGTATGTATGTATACACACAAACACATATTTATAAACACACAATTACATATATATATATATATATATATATACATATATATAATATCCTTGGGAATGTTGCTTGCTCACTTAATCAATTTAGAGAAGCTAACGGGGCAGCTCAAGATGGCTCTCCATTCATTTCCGTATCCAACATAAATGTTCAGCACAGGGAAGGGCACATGACCACATGTGAGTTAGGATACAGTGACTTACCTGAATCCATACTGCAACCTCCAGTAAAATGTGAGCAACTTACACACCAAAAGAGTGTTGTATTTGTCTTTGTGCCCCCAGTACCCAACACCATGCTGCTTGCAGAGAAGGCACTAAAATGTTTACTGAATTGAATAAAATGAAATTCAGGTGTGTCATGAACCTCTAAGAACAGTGTCAAGAAGCTGAAATGCTGAAGGATCTGAGGACTAGGGAACAATGCGAAAGTCAGCTAGCAATGGCAACATCCAAAACAACCAACGCAGGGAACTAACGGTCTACTTGTTGGTAAAAGAAGACCCTTAAGAGAAGGCTCAGAACTAGGGAACTTGATGCTTGTTGTACTTTCCCTATTGAGATTGAAGTTCAAATTGGAAAGAGTGGGGAAAGCACCACAAAGTGGGGAAAATGTGGCTAAGATGGGTGCAAAAAAAGCCAGGGAACATCAAGGCACCAAATTTCTTTTGAGGTACTTAAATGAAACTGTACATATCAGATCATGGAAGTATTGTCAGTAATCTCTGAGGAATCATAGAAAATAGAAGGACAAGAGAAGAGACCACAATCCGGTCATTCTAGTTCATTTCTTTATGTTGTAAGGTAAATTCCACAAAATAAAGATTGTAAGATAGTAAGGTTGGCATTTGGGCAGCTAGGCAACTCAGTGGATAGAGTGCCAGGCCTGGAGTCAGGAAGACTCACCTTCCTGAGTTCAAATCCAGACTCAGCTACTTACCAGGTATGTGACCTTGGGCAAGTCACTTAACCCTGTTGGCCTCTGTTCCTCAACTATAAAATGAGCTGAAGAAGGGAATGACAAAGCACTCCAGTATCTTTGCCAAGAAAACCCCAAATTGGGTCATGAAGGGTCAGACACAACTGAAATGAATGAACCACCACAACAACAAAAGGGTGGCATTAATCCCTAGCAAAATTCCAGAAAGGAATAAACAGATGGTTTGTGAGCACTTAAATAAAGAAAGTATTGATTGCTAGGAGTCCACACGACTACACTAAGAACCAATTATATCCAAGTAGCCACATTTATGCACGCACAGGCACAGGGCAGCTATTGGTTCAGTGGCGAGAGCATGAGGCCTGGAGTCTGGAAGACTTGAGTTCACATCTGCCCTCAGACAGTTAGTAGCTATGCGATCTTATTATGTTGACCTCTCTGTGTCTTGGTTTTCTCTTGTAAAATGGGGACACTAATAGCCTCTACCTTCCAGGATTGTTGTGAGGATTAAAGGAACTAATAATTGTAAAGTGCTTAGCACTGTGTTTGGAACATGGTAGGTGCTATGTAAATGTTAGCTGTCATTGTTGTGGGGGGTGGTGTGCGTGTGCGTGTGTGTGTTGCTCATTTTTTAGATCATACAAATTACAAAGAGTAAGCATATCTTGTTTTTAATCAATTCATTGAATCAATAAATATTTAAGCTTAGGTGTTGGGTTAGATATACATTTTAGATAAGACACAATCAGTGCCTTCCATGGAACTTACAATCTAGTGCCTCTATTAGGGTTTTAGCTATGATGCCTATACAAATAATTATGTTACAAAATAATATTTGATAAGGACATAAAAGAGGTACAAAGTACTAAAACACAAAGAGGCTTGAGATGGGCAAAAATAACTACCATCTTAGAGCATTAGGGAAGGCATCTTGAGAGAGATGGCATTTGAGTTTGGTTTTCAGGGATGGTTAGAAATTCAACAGTTTGAGCTATAGGAAACAGCATGGGGAAAATCAGAAAAATGAGAAACTCCAGGATATGTATCCAGAATGACAAGTAGTTCAATTCCCCAGACACATAAAAGCAGAATATCTGTAGAAGGAAGTAACATAAGGTATGATAAGGAGGGTGGAGACAGACTGGAGAGGGTGTATTGAATGCCAGCAAGGAGAGTTTGTGTAAAAGTCAAATCATTTTTAACGCAATAGTGACATGACCTGGCTTGTGGGGCTTGAAGGCTAGGAGACCTGTTCAGACCTGAAAGAGTCTGGGTATATAAAAATAAAGACCTCTGCCAGGGGGTGACAGTGAAAATAAGAAGAGGGTGGATACAAGATGGATAGCATAGGGAAGGTGAAGGATCAAAAGACAACTTCAAAGTTTTGAACACGGAAGGCTAGTAGGGACACTGAAAATCAAGACAGAAGGAAAAGCTGGTATTATTTGGATCTGTTGAACTGAAGGTTCAAGAGAACTTATCCAAGGAGAAACACTCTGTAGGTGTGTTTGTCCTTCATTGCTGAAGAAGACCATGCCATTAGAGAAATGATGACATGACTTGCACTTCACTTTGCTTTGAGTGACAGAAGGCTGTGCAGGTCACCAGCCTCACTTCTCCTTCATTCATCAGGATGACTGGAGATGACCCAGGATGAGGCAATTGGGATGAAGTGACTTGTCCAAGGTCACACAGCTACTGAGTGTCAAGTGTCTGATGTGAGATTTGAACTCAGAGTCCTCCTGACTTCTGCACTGGTGCTCTATCCACTACACTACTTAGAGGTAGTTAGATGTGTATTGTTGACGCTGTGAGAGCAGTCAAGGTCAAAAACAGACTCGAGGATCAACCACATAAAATGACAATAATAACAACAGCTCCAATTTATATAGCTCTTTAAGGACTGCAAAGAGCTCTAAAATATCTCATTTGAGCTTCATGACAAGCCTGGGAGATGGGCACTTAATAGCATATCAATTTATATAATTTATCCCCATTTTACAGAAGAACTCTAGGCAGACAGAGGTTAAGTGACTTGCCCAGTGTCGTTATACACTTAGTAAGTGTCTGGGGATGGATCTGAACTCAGATTTTCCTTACTCTGACTCTCGTTCTCTGTCTACTCAACTGTAGTTGAAACCAGGGAATTAAACAAAATTGTCAAGGAAGAAGAATCCAGAGAGAGAATAAAAAGGGATCAAGTGAAAAATCTTGGGGAATATCTACCCATCCCAGATTAGGAACAGGATGATAAATCAACAAAAGAGCCAAAGAAGGAGTAGTCAGGAAGTGAGAATGAGAACTGGAATTATTTTATTCCTGGAATGTGAAGCTCTACTGCCCAGCACAGTACCTGCTATATAGTAGGCACTTAGTACAATCTTGTTGACTGAGCAACTGCGCTAAGAGACTCTATCACCCAGTCATGTAACGACTACATTAAAAGCTGTGTGACGAAGACTCTCCTGATATTCTTGTAAAAAACATGATGAAACATAAGCTTGATGAGAGTCCTAGCAAAGGTGCAGAGCATTAACCTGTTAATTGATTAGTTAATTAATTAACCTGGGAGAAAGTCTCTAGAGACACTCTTGTCCTTTTCAACAATATGGTCAATGATTCCAATGAAGACAGAAAAGGTTTAATTTTTCTACAGATGCAAATAATGTAGAACTGAGAGAAACAATGATTGTGTTGGGAGGAAAACTCAGAACTTGATGGACCAGTACAATTGGCTGATATAATCAAAAGGAAGGAGAGGAAGCAAGAGAGGAAGCAAATGTAAAGTCTTGCAAGTGGGTTCAAAAAAGGAACTGCACAACATTGAGGGTGGAGCTGAACTCACTTGCCGGTAATTTCCAAATTAAAAAATGTGAAGATTTCAATTGAGGGTAAACCCCACAAGATCTTTTGTGGCACAGGCACTAAAAATCAGTTGACAGATTCTTGGAGTTTCCATTTAGAACAATGATAGAAATATAGCATTTAAATCAAAGGATGAAAAAGCTCCATTGCACTCCTTGCTGGTTAGACTACAACTGGATGGAGCCTTGTTTTCAATTTTATGCGGCATATTTTAAAGTGAAAAACAAATCTGCTTCCAGAGTAGGGCAACCAGAATGGTGAAGAGTCGAGAAACCATGCCATATGAGGAACAGTAGAAGGACAGGGGGATGTTTAGTCTGGAAAAGAGAAAAGTACAGGGGAACATGATCTCGGTCTTGAAATATTTAAAGGTCTGTCATGTGGAAGAGGGAACTGATTTATTTTGTATTGCTTCATAGGATGGAAGTTTCCAGCAAACAGGTTTGGTATAAATCTAAATGGAAACTTTCTAACAAATACAGATGTCCCAACAATGGAAAAAGCTTTCTCCAAAAGTAGTGAGCTGCCCATCACTGGGAATATTTAAGAAATAGCTGGATGGACTTCTTCCAGGAATGTTGCTGAAAAGATTTGTTTATGGGGTAAGATGACCTCAGAGGTCCCATCCAACTCAAAAATTCTAACATGGTTGGTGACTCCATGAGACATTTTGTGATGAGGTCGCCTTCACAAGCCTCTCCAGAAAGATAAGTCCAGGAGAAATTCAAGTCATTTGCAGGAGGAAGAAATTCACTACTTTTACAAGGGCTCGTACATTACAGCCATTCTAATATTAGCAGCAATTAAAGGCCTGTTTTGTGCTCGGGGGATATCAAATTGAGCGTAGGCATGACACTGCTGCCCAAAGAGGATGTTTGAAGCAAGGCAGAAATCTCTAATACCTCTTTCCAGGCTGAAGATGGCGAGGCCTGCTCCAGTTGCCAAATCCGATACACAAAACATTTAATTTATAACAGTTAGAACCTGGCCCCTGACCAAACCCAAAGAACTATGTCTTATTTCACTTGCTCTTGAATATGTCTCTTTCAGAGATAAATGACTCTGCTCTTTGCCAGTTCTCTCCTCTGTTTGGTGTTTTGTTTAGCCGGGTCCATGACGAGCCAAAGAGTTGATACATCTGCTTGAATGTGTAATTTACCTCTTTGGTCAACTTTGCTGTTTTTTTTTTCCTTGACAATATTATGTCAAACAATCCCATCACAACTGGCTCTGATCTCTTTGTTGTGAGCTAATAAATTAAAGAGTATTTATTATCTGCAATCCTTTTTTCCCTTTTAATGGTGACACATTTGTGGTGAATTACAGGGCAGCTTTATAAACTAGGCTCTGGGCCAGTATCAGCCCCAGCGACCATGTGAACGCTCCCTCTCCCGGTTGGCCTCCCAGTCTGGTGGTAAATCAAGGCAGCTGTCACGGCACACTAAGTCAGTGTGCGTCATTGGGGAGAGCAGGAAGCATGGGGGTATAATTCTGTCCATCAAACTAATATGTTATATCAGTAGCTTTGTAATCTTCTGCCATAAGTTATGGGAAATGACACCTAAGAATTCACTTTGAAAGCAACTCGGTCCTCAGACTTTAAGCCAAAACAGACCCAATCTCTGTAGCCAGAGTTCCCTCTGTTTATACGAATGGATTTGTAGTGGTAGGAACTGGGTCCCCATCAACGCTGCAGGATTTTACACATTCCACCAGAGCCAGGGATCTGTTTACAATGCTCACAGCAGAATTTGTAAACTTTTTAACATGATTTCTGTCCTTCTTTTTTACCCTTGCTTTAACCTCCAGTAGCAGGATAGATAAATATACTCCTTGAATGTTATCATGACAGAATGAACCTCTGACAGATAGGAATGAATGGGTAACCTATTTCCCTTGTCCATACTCCTTCAACCTTTGCTTTGACAAACGTGGGAAACAGTTCCCTAGGACAGAAGATGAATACACACATCAAGATGATAAAAATGTCAGCTTTTGTGGTTGTTGTTGTTTGTCTATTTGTTTGCTAAATGTTCACATGATCCTGAAAGAAGGAAGGGAAATTAACCTTAAATGGGCAGCAACACTTCTGAGTTCAGGCACTGGACTCACATTGAGTCCCCTAAAAAGGACTTGGTATTTTCCACAATAGGCTGGGGTTCCTCACACATCCCCCCCCTCAATCTCCTCTTTCTTTTACAGGCCAATGAGAAGGGTCCTTTGGGAAAGATTAAATATTTCTGTAAGCTGCCATCAGATGTGAAAGAAATCTACAAAGACTCTTCAAAGGAGCTCGTCCTCCCCCAGGCACGAAACTAAATATGCACATTAGAGAAATTTAAAAATGCCTGCCCTTGCCATTCCCAATACCCCTCTGATTGATGAGAGAGAGAGTTTACTATGATAATTCTACTCTGAAGGGTCCCAGGCATAAATCCCGCAAACTTGGTGCTATACTTTGACAACCCTCCATGGTCTCTGGTTAGGAACAGGAAATGGCTCTCTTATTTTTTACCCTCAGTGGTCTTTCAGGTGCAGAGAAAAGGCAGCATGGCAAAAAAACAAAAACAAAAAAAAACCTATTTGAGGAGAAAGCTAAATGCAAAGTATCTTTAATGCTCATTCACCGGAAAGAATGTCCAACAGGAGAAGATATCTCTTCAGTTCTACCTATTAAGCCTTAAACATGAGCCCTCAAAAGGAGATACGAGCACTACTCAGGACCAGGAAATTGCCATTTCCTTCCCTTATAAATGTTCCAAGTTTCCAAATTTGTGCTAATATTTTACTTCAAAGTTGGCCTAGAAATTGCCTTTCATATTTCATGGGATCCTATGCTTTAAAAATACAAAGGTATCATACACAGGCACACAGAAGAACCTCAACTAGCATGAGACCAATTTGCCAGACACCAATGATAACTGGAATATTGTAGTTTGCCCTCTGATTTCAGAAAAAAGTCTAAATGAAATCAAAACAAGCTTATGACAAGGATTTACCAGCATGGTGGTCAATAACATTAATACTAATCCTGTAGAAGATCCCCTGGCATAAGAACATATTTATCTCAACCTCCTCCTACATATTCAGTTCAACAAACATTTATAAAGAGCCTACTATGGTGAAATGTTATGGTGGATCAATGACATCATCCATGTGGGTATTGCCTCCAATAACACACAACTCAAAAACCTTACATGTCTGCACTTCCCAGTGTACTCTTAAATATATCCTCTTCAAAGTTTGACTATGACTATGACAAAAGTAGTGGGGGGCTCTGAGGGGGAGTTCATCATTTTATTCCTAACTTTACAAGACAAGAGAGGGAACAGGTATTTATTGAACTCCTACTATACCAGGCACTGTGCTAAGTGCTTTATGAATATTGTCTCATTTGATCCTCACAACAACCCTGGGAGGTAGGTGTCACTGTTATCCCCATTTTACAACTGAGGAAACTGAGATAGATAGTGGTTAAATGATTTGCTCAGGCTTACACAGCTAGACAATACCAGAAGTGGGATCTGAACTCAAGCCTTCCTTACTTCAAGGCTGGTACTCTATCCATTTTGCCATCCAGGAGGCAGGTCTTTTGTGACCCCTTGCTCTTCATCCGTGACCAATCCATCTTTACTTCTGGTTACTCACTTTTCTGATGGAATCACTTATACCCCTTATTCTACATAATTCCTCATTATTAATCTGTTGCAGCCTACTCATGCCCACCATGAACAAACTAAACCATAGAGTTTTGTGAATATAGTCATAGGAGATTTATATTTCCTAAAAGGGAAAAGGGGGAAAAAAAACTTCAGGAAGTCCTCCAGCATGGTGGGTAGGGCCCAAAATGGACTTATGCATAACAGCCCAAGCTAGATACTGGAATTACAAAGAAAAAAGAAGAAATTGTCCCTCTCCTTGAAGAAATTAGAATCTAGGAGGGAGACATAATCCAAATACATGAATACTTAGGAAAGAAAAACATAGGAGGGATAAAATAAGGATAAAAGATTTCAGAAAGCAGAGAAGGTAAAGACATCTGGCTTAAAGAACAGGGGTTTGGAGGTAGAGATGGACCAGTAAAGGGCTTCATGGAGAAGACAGCATTTGAGCTGAGCCTTGAAAAGTTTTCAACACGTAAAGCTAGAGGGCTTGGGAGGCAGGGTAGGCTTTTAGAGATGAGGGAGACACTGTGTACAAAGACATGGAAGTAAGAAAGGCCAGGAAGACAAGACCACGGAATTGCTGAGAGTCCAGTTTCCCTGGAATGCAGAATGCACAAATAGGGATAGCAGGAGATAAGAGATAAGACCAAGAGCAGAAAGGCTTACTGGGGGCCTTAAGTTCCAAGCTAATGAGTCTGCATTTCTTCAATAATGAAGGAGGTGCTATCTTAAATATCTACATAGCTATAAAATGGCAAATCCTGTTCAGAATGCTGATTCTAAGGCACTATAAGATACTTAATCAGAAGAAAAATATTTAACTATGTTCTCCCTAAGTAGTGATGTGGACAAAAAACTTAAAAAATTTTTTCATGAATAAAAAGTGGATCAGAGATTTTTGGTTACCTCTCATTTATCTATAAAAGTAAGTCTACCAGAACCCCTATTTCCCAAGCACTGCCATTAATCAAAGTTTAATCGCATTTAGAAACTGAATGTTTTACTCCAAATTTTAACTGGCATAACAGTTTGATTGCTTAATTCATCCCAGCCACGTATCTACAAAAGGAACCTTTTAGAGGAAGACTTTCATTTCCTCAGTTGGCTAGTGATGCCAAATTCCACCAGCCGGTCAGGGTGACATTTTCTTCTCAGCAGTCTGGTTGACATGAATATCTGAAGCAAGTTCCTCTATGGGCCTGCATCAAGGCCACCCAGAAACAGCTATGAGGAAAAGGAGGCCACTAATTTTAACGACACAGGACGCAGATTCTTAGTGTTATTCCAGGCAGAAAATGCCTAATAAAATCAATCAACAAGAATTCTTTTTGATGGGAGAGAGACCCATTTTTAAGGAGTTGGGTTTTTTTTAACATCTCAGCAGAAATTGTAAAAAACTTAACCCCTTCTTCCCTTTCTCCACTCCAAGCAATAGAGGCCTTAGTGTATAGAGATGGCCTGTTTCTAATAATTATGTTGTAATTAGTTCATCAGGGCTTCAATACAAGGATTACCATAGGCCACAGACGTGTAGTCCTTTTTCCTGGAGTTCATTTCATTTATTCGTCCATTCAACTAAGCTAAGTGCATTAGGTGTAGGATACTGCGGTAGGTAGGCACTTGGAGAAATACAAAGGTTGGATGAGCTACAATTCTTGTTTTCACAAGGATTACCATCTATATCATTGACAAAATCATAAATGTGATAGCAGACTATCATATGGGATCAATTAAACCAAAAAATACCCACAACAAATTTCAGTTTGACATCTAAACGATAAGGTCATTACCTAAGGTATGGTAGAGAATCAAGATAAAATTCATGGAGGAGATCGTATTTGAAATGGCTTATAAAGAAGGGGTAGCAATATTTAATAGGCAAAAGAGGAGAGAAGAGCATTCCAGAATAGCCTTAATTAAAAATTCTTACTTTTAGGAGAAGCGGCATGAAATGTACCCTTGGTTCCTGAAAGAGGAACTCAACTGTATGAGACTGTCCCTAGGTACCATCTAGTCGCGTCTTCTTTTAACTAAGTATTACATACATTACGTGTAATAATACAATAATTGAGCAAATGTGTATGTAGCATATATGTATCTATATATATATATATAACCATGAAGAAAAATATATACCATATATGCATATACACCACTTATATATATATCTATAATCTATCTATACATCTTAGTATATTAGTATATATTTAATTATACATTTAAAATTAGTATATATTTAATTGTATATTTATAATTAGTTTATGTTTAATTACATATTTTCAATTTGTACATGTTTGATTATGTGTTTATAATTAGTATGCATTTAATTATGTATTTATAATTAGTATATGTACATATACCTGAATATAGCACTTAATTTTATAAATACACACACACACAAATCTCAAGAGAATATAAATGTTTTCATCCCACTCTAAAGTTATCACCTTAAGGCAAAGGCCCACTTAGCCCTCCATAGGCACAGTTCTGTATTCCGGGAAACATTAGGAGCCAAGGCATGCAGGAAGAGGAGCATAGAGCATGTCTAAGGGGGAGAGAGTTGTCCAGCTGGACTGAAGGGAGGAGACAAGGAGAAGTGTTCTAAAAGATAAGACTTGAAAAGAAAGGTAATTCCAGGTTGTGGATGGCTAGAATACCAAACAAAAGAGGTTGAATTTGCACTTCATAGGTCAACTGCAAGAAGATTTGTGTGCCAAAGATTGCATGTGTGAACAGATTGAAATAAAAGATCATTTTGGAAATGACTTAAAAGAGGGGACAGGAGAGAAGAGCTGTTCAGGGGCAAAGGTGACAGCCCAAGTTAATAAGGGGACAGTGATGCAACCACTAACAACCAAGATCTATACAATGCTTTGAGGCTTACAAAATTCTTTAAATATATGATCTCATTTAATCCTTATAATAATCCTGTGAGGTAGGTGCTATTATTATCCCTATTTCACAGGTGAGGACATTAAGGAAAGTAGAAAGAGGTTACGTAATCTGCTCAGGGTCACAGAGATAGTAAACATAAGAAGCAGAATTTAAACTAGGGTCTTTCTGATTTCAGTTCCAGACCCCTTTCCACTCTACTACCTTGGCACAGGTTAAAGGGGATAGAAGGAAGAGATGAGTGGGGAGTAGAATTAAAAGGATATAGTGAATGATCAAAAATGGAAGGTGAGAAAGGAAAGTTAAATATCACTCCAGTCCTAGAGATATAATTTATGATTATACCCATTTTATGGAGGAGTAAACTACTAGCTAGGAAGTTCACTGACGGGGTCCAGAGTCAGCTAAATGAGTCACTGGGGAAAAAAACCAGCAGAGAATGCAACCTTGGCATAAAGATAGAGAGTAATTTATGAGTATTTCTTTTTCTGTAAAGTTTTAAAAACTGCCTCCCTAGATTTTTCGGCAAAAGAATCTGACCGACAATATCCCTCCCACCACCAATAAAAGGATGCCCTTCTTTATAAACGCTCATAAATTTCAAGGAAGAAAAAGAAATCTGACTTTCTGTTGGGAGGTCTAAGAAACACAGTTCTTCTGACTCCCTGAAGCTTTGGTGCCAGACAGCATTTTCCCATCAACTTCTCATAATATAAGCATGTTCTTTCTTTTTTTTTTTCCATGGAGTGATTGTGAGGTATGCAGTATGTATGCAATAGTATATTATAGCTAGTGTCATCTTGAAAACCATTGGCACCCCTGCATATGCTCCCTCCACTCTAAAAACAAATACTATTCTCATCTCCTGGGGGAAGGAGGGAGTGCTCTTTGCTAGGACTCTTCAAGGGAGATACATCTGACAGGGTGGGTAAAATGGATGGACAACTCTCCTAATGCCAGAGAAGGTTCCCCTGCAGTCCTCTACCCCTGCAAGTCAGCCACACTGAGCATCCACTTAGTAACATCTTGAACAGCCGCCTGATACCCAAGGAATACATCAGCTTCTTCTGGTATCTGTTGTAAAGCTGGAGGGGAAGGATTCAGTCACCTATAACCAGACAGGAAGAGAACGCATTTAGGGAATAAAACTGTCCCTTTGGTCCTAACCAGGAAATTATTCTGCAGTAGGGGGAAGTCTCTTAAAGTACTTCACGATCTGGTTCTAGCCCATTTTTCCAGGAATTGTTTCTCATTATTCTAGCTCATAGAATCTATTCCAACCAAATAGCCTATCTGTTGTTCGACATCCATGAGGTTCCATTTCCCACCAATGTGGGTTTTTACCCCATGCCTCATATACCCTCCTTCACACACACTTCTTTGGAATCCTCAGCTCCATTCAAGACAGTGCTCCATTCCTATCTCTTACTCTAGGCCCCATCTCCCAGGTTCATACTTCCATTCCCCCGAATTTCCTTTTATATATATTTTTTATCTTTTATTTTTTCTATTTCTATATTTTTCTATTCTTTTTAAAATTTTTTATATTTATTTATCTATATATGTCACTAAGCCACAGAAGAATATAAGCTCCTTGAGAATAATGATTTCATTTTTGTCTTTACATCCTTAGTGACTGGTATACAGTAGATGTCTAATTAATACTTATTTAGTATCCCAAGAGATAGAAACTACACCTTTTGTATTTAGGGGGACCAAGGCATCAAGTCTTCTCAACATAGCGTCTCCTGGCCTGAAGTCAAAGGCATAGAATTTGCCCAGCCTCCTTTGAGGAGAGTAATTACAATGGGTCACAAGATCTTTAAGAAGAAAAGCTAAGTTAATCTTGGACCATAAATTTACCCCAAAGGAGAATTTCTGTGCATTCACTGCCATGTGAGTCCAAGGAACAGGGACAATGGTTCACACACTCTGTCCATATTTACTTTCCCCAATTCTAGTAAACATTTGGCAAGTATAATACTCCCAGAAGAGCTAATCCTTTCAACCTATTGGCAAAGATATATATGGGTGTTTTCCCCCCTATCATGTCAGTTAAAATAGAATTACCCTCCCTAAATAATTTTATTTTAAAATAAGCTCAATTTAGTAACATTTTTCTCCACCATATGGGTCTAGAATCTTACAAAATTTGTTCACAGGAGCATGACTAATGCAGTATAGACTAGCATGGCAAGAGGCTGCAAGAAAGCTAATGGGGTCCAAGAGAATTCAAGTGCATGATAAGTAAAAATGTCAGGAAAATCTGGAGGCCCAAGCTGGGAAAAGGGTATGAGGCTGGGAGGGAGGTGGAAGAGACAGATTGTTTAGGGCTGATTCTTTTGTAGCTGATCTAATATGTCTTGAAAGAATATTGGAAAAGGAAACATATCATATATGAAGGTCATTGTTAGGAAGTGTCTGTAGACAAGATAGTTCAGCTATAAAAAAAACACTTAAAAACTTTGAGTACATTAATATTTCATATCAAACACCACCAGTTTGGATTTTCATGTTGGCGCTTGTGGCTGGAGTCTGACATAGTGCCCACAGCTGTTAACTCCCATCCAGAAGGCAATCTCCAACTGAGAGAAGAACTCTTCATTCTTTCACCTCCTTTCAACACGCACACACACACACACACACACATACACACACACACACACCCCTGCCCCTCCTTCTTCTCTTTTCCTGCAAAAGACAGTAGATTGTAAAGAACACTGCCTATGGATTCAGAGAATCTAGATTCAAATCCCACCTGGAAATACTCACTGCCTATGTGACTTTGGACAAGTATCTTAACCTCCTTAGCTGGGTTCTTTTATCTTTAAAATTAGGGAATGGGAAGAGATAGTTTCTAAGGTCCCTTCTAGCTTGAAAGCTATGACCTCATGAACTTTAATGGCTAGGTGGCTGACAGTCCCCTGGGAGACAGACTACACATGGACTGTCATAATAGTGTAGAAGATCATGGGTCTAGTCTAGTGCTCTCCCATTTTTTGAATAAAGAAATTGAGAACCTGAAGGGATGTGATTTCCCTAAGTTCATACATGTAATCAACAGAAGAGCTGAGATTTGAACCTAGGTCTCCTCTCTTTAAATCCAATGTTCTTTCCACTGCACCATTGTCTTCCCAAAGCTAGATGCAGAATTGAAGTGGAAGAAGAGAATGACAGGACTTCATTTGAAAAATTTTATGGTGCTTTTCTCCTTCCCAAATTATTCTCCAGCCTGGTGAGGCATCTTTAACACACACACACACACACACACACACACACACACACACACACACACACACACACATTCTCATCTTAAAGGAGAGAAAGCACTGCTTGCTCATTAAGTGTACTGTCCTGGATCAAAAGACCCAAACAATACAGTCATGGCGGTTGAGGTGAGGGAGGCAGAGGAATGGATAGATAGGTAGATCTATCGATATATTGATATATATATCGATCAATGAATACTCTGTATAGAAGTTTCCTTCTCAGTGAAAGGAGTGATGACAACAACTGATATTTACACGGTGCTTTAAAGTTTGCAAAAGCATTTTACATGTGCTATTTCATCAGATCCTGACAGCAACCCTATGAATAGACACTAGAGGTATTCCTTCCATTTTACAGATGAGAAAACTGAAAGTCAAAGTGATTAAGTGACTGGCTGGTGATTACCCAGCTAGGAAATTTTAGAGACTGAATTCAAATCCAGGTCTCTCTTTTCTATTTTTCTAGGCCCAAAAAAGTCTGTTATACTTAGCTATTTTCTTCCTTGATGGGTGGCCAAAGGCCACAGCTGTATACACATGTGTTTAAAGTCTATAGCACCATCATGGACTGCATCCTAAGTCAACTGAATGAGTACAGTATTGTGAAACGATGAGGAGTATGATGCTATCAACTCAAGCAAAAATAAATCACAATCTTTGGATTTTTCCCTTAGCTCATCTTTTTAAAAGACAAAAATTCTTCACATACACATACACACATACATATACACACGTGTACATATATTATAACAGTTTCAATATAAAATCTATATTTTATAGATACAAAATTATACACACATATGTATGTGTGTGTATGTGTGAATAATATATATAAGACAGTGTCAAACCTCTAGCCTAAATTGTACACAAACACAAAGATTTACAAAGGACAAATATCACTACGACCTTCTGTGACTGAATTCAAAGAACTAAGAGGTTTAGGAATAAGTAGTGTTTGTGTTGGCTTATTTCTGAATCATAAATTCATGGACAACCCCTCTGTCTTCCACCCCCATATATTTAAATCTTTCAAAGGTACTCCCAGTGGTTCAAACAACAAAGCAGATAAGCTTCTTGGACTTTCCTACAGAATTAGCTTCATACGCACCACGGCCCCATACTTAGCTTTTGTCATTCTCCCTGGGGCCCTGGGCTGAAGCTCTTCAGTTCCTCCTCCCTGGACAGAAAGTTTTTGTCTTGCTATGGACATCTTCCTCTCACTCTGTTTTCCCACTGGGCTAGCAAAGTAGGCTGTCAACTGTATGATGCACTTCAATGGATCTGTGGTTTCATACGATTTAGGCTTAGAAAAGAACATGAATCACTGTCCAGATCAATGACCTAGTTTTGTAGATATTGTTGTTAATTCATTTCAGTCACATCTGACTCTTCATGATGCCATTTGGGGTTTTCTTGGCAAAGATACTGGGGTGGTTTGCCATTTCCTTCTCCAGTCATTTCCTAGATGAGGAAACTGAGGCAAAGAGGGTAAAGTGAATTTCCCACAGTCGCGGAGTCAGTAAGTATCTGGAGCCAGGTTTGAACCCAGAAAGATAAGTCTTCCTGACTTCAGGTCCAGCACTCTACACAGATGAGGAAACCAAAACCCAGAGAAATTAAGACTTTCTCAATCATACCACTAGTGAGAGTCAGAGATATAGGTTTTGAACTCAAGCACTTTGACTCCAAATTCAATACTTTTCCCACAATACCATATTGCCTTCTGTGATGAGAGACTTTTAAAATGTGATATTTTGGGGGACATCATGCTGTAAGAGAATTTTTGATGGAGGGGAGGAAGGCAAAAGAAAGCCCTCAGACTTGACCTAGAAGTAGATGAAGGAATAGGAGCCTAAGTTCCAACCTGTGACATTTCTTCTTCCATCAGTGCCTGGGATATAAGATTAGTGATATATTTGTTTTGTGTTTTGTGACCTCCATCAAGCCTTCCAAGAGTACACCAGGCCTCAGTGCTCTCACCCTTCTAAGAACTTACATATGTTCCATTCATTTGGCAAAGAATCCTTCATTGTCTTGGTCTATCTCTTGTGCTGTCACCTAAACATTCTTGAATGGAATTCTTAACTAAAATTGTCACTTCTTGAAAGGCAAGAACTAGCTACACCTTAGTTATAACTCTACAGCCCTGACATATAGTCATCAATTAATACTTAAGTGACATTTAAAATGGAGGCAGATAGATGGCTCATTGGATAGAGCACTGGAACTGGAGACAGGAATCCATCCTTAGATACTTACTAGGTGTATGACCCTAGGCAAGGGACTTAACTTCTGTTTACCTTCATCTACTGGAGAAGGAAATGGCAAACTGCTCCGGTATCCTTGCCAAGAAAACCCCATGGACAGTATTAGCATGTTATGATTCACAGGATCCTGAAGAATTGAACACAACTGAATGAGTGAACAACCATGAGTATGACATTAAAAATGGGGGGAGAAGGGATGCCAGGAAAATGAAATGAAAATTACTTTTAGAGGAGACTGATTCAGCCCAATGTCTTGGAAAAAATATTAGACTTTGGATCAGGAAACCTGGATTTAAATGCTGACTGTCTGACTATCCACAAGTCATGATTTCTCTTCATCTAAAAAATTGAGGTAGAAAAGGAACTGTTCTATTGACTTCACAGGGTTGTTGTGAAGATTGTAAATATTCAAGCACTATAAAAACTGTCATCATCACCCTCACCATCATCATCACACTATCATCTTCCTTATCATTGTTTTGTCAGACAGCAGCTCAGAGGAGCTAGAGTTAGCAGTATCACTATAAAAGAATGCTATAATAGGGGAAGAAACCATTGACCTTCTGACTGCTAGATAGCACCACTTTAATCCTGACCTCCCTAGCTTTGGAACCACTGCTGTAATTTCCATCTCGTGTCTTACTTTGCCCCCCTTGAATACAGTCACGTGAACACCCTCAGCTTGACCCAGAATGGTTTTTGTTTCGCTTTCTGGAACTATTCCCTCTTTCCCCCAGGAGGGTCTTTCTCTTCCAACTCCTTGATCATCCTTCTCTCCCCACTAGTACTGCTGCCCTTTATAAGAAGAGAAATTCTTTTTTCTGGGATCCCCACATGCCTTCATGGTAGAGCAAGACTGTTCAAGAAAAAATCTCACCTATTTTCATAATTTTTGCAAAGGTTGGCCCAACTTCAGCCTGGCTTTCCCATTCTCTTCTCCTTGCCATCTTGTCTCATTCCCTCACCCTCACCAATGGGCAGGACCATTCACTGCCATTTTAAAGAGAGACACAGATTAAGCATTGGGGCTCCAGAATCTTAACTGAACTTGATATCATCTACCTGATGCAGACTCACCTTCTATATGGTATGTATTTAAGCTGCTTATCTTATCTTCCCACCTTTCTTCCATTGAGGCTTATTTGCAATCAGGTCTTCTAATAAAGCAGTCTCTTATTTTCTAACAGATATAGAACACCAAACCAGAGGAACCAACCAGAGGATCCAGGGTGGTGCTGTCTATGGTTTCATATTCTCTTATTCTCATCAATACCATGTAAAGTATAGAATACAGTTTCTCCAATACAAACTATACCTTTGAATACAAATAGTGGGGATGCTCCTACTCCATGTCCTCACCATAGATTCAGTGGGAGGTTGATAATAGGATGTGATTGGTTGTAACTTTGTGTGCCTGATGTCAAAGAACTAAAGAGGTACAGTAATAATTGCCATTTGTGCTGGCTTATTTTTCTAGTACCCAATAAAATATATGTTTCATCCCTCTAGAGTGTATGGGTACTGTTCGTCTTTGATGGCTAAGAATGTGTCTCATCCCTCCTAATGGGAAGACATTAGGCATCAGCTGGGTCAGCCACATAGCAGCTCCAATATGGACATCAGCTGTATACGGCTTTGTTCAATGAATTATTGTTGTTGTTTTTTTTTTCATTTTTAATATCTACATGGCCGTTTGCCCAATTGCTTTAAAAACACCAGCTGTGTACCAGGCTTTCTCCTCTGATCTGCTGGTGTGAAGGAAGAGCAGCTGAGGAAATGTCCTATCCTTCAGGGAAGGCTATTGCTTTGTACATATTTGTGCCAGTCAAGGAGATGAAACAGCATTAAGATCAAGTTAAGGGGGAGCTCAAGGTGGAAGCTGAGACCTAGGAACAATTGTTCCTTTTACTCCTTTCCCTTTCTCTGGTCCTGCTTCACAAACTGCCTATTGGTCATGTCTCCTAGGCAACTCAAACTCAATAGATCCAAATCAGAGATTATTCTCTTTTCCACCTTTTTAAAAACTTCATTATTACTATGGAGGACACCAACATTCTTTGGCTTGAGACCATGGTGCCATCCTCAAGTCTTCAGTTTCTGTCACCCTATATATCCAATCTATTGTCAAATCCAGCAGTTTCTTCTTCCATATCTCTCAGATACTTCCCTCTCTACTCACACAGCCACTAGTCAAGCACAGGCCCTTATCACCTCTCACTTCAAGTCTCTTGCAGTGGCCTCCTAATTAGTCTCTCTGACACAAGTCATAGGGAGAGTTATTCAGTCATGTCTGACGTGATCTCATGTGGGGTTTCTTGGCAAACATATTGGAAGAGTTTGCCATTTCCTTCTTCAACTCATTTTACAGATGAGAAAACTGAGGCAAACAGGGTGAAGTCACTTGCTCAAAGTCACACAGCAAGTATCTAAGTCAGGAAGATGAGTCTTCCTGACTCTAGGCCCAGCACTGTAGCCACTGCACCACCTAGCTGTCCATGAGAAGAAACCTCATTCCGATGAACACATCTGCCCAAGAGACTTTCCTAAAGCAAAGGTCTCACTATATCCACTATTCTATAAATCCCAATGACTCCCTATCACCTCTTCTATGGAGTTTTTGAAGATTTTTGCAACCTGGTTCCTTTCTAGCTTTCCATTCTTCCTCCCACAAGTTACATGGCTCAGGTATCCTGGTGGACCTGTTGTTTCACACAGATATGTTCTGTCCTTCATCATCTCCATGTCTTTGTACTCACTACCCTCCATGCCTGCTATGATCCCTCTTCTCACATCTGCCTCTTAAATGCCTGGTTTCCTTCAAGATTCAACAAAACAAAAAGAAAAAAAAGAAATTTATGTGATAGCTTTATTGTATATTTAAAAGGAAGAGCAAGTTGTACATGTTAGATCTGCAGTTTCATGTGCAATCATCTTTTTTTATTATACTGTGTTATGGAAATATTTGTTTTATTCCATAAATTAAAAATAAAATTAATTTTAAAAATTCAACAAAAGGAAGCCTTGCCCAGTTCCTTCAGGTAACAGTTCTTCCCATCTCTAAGTTTGACTTGGACCTCCTTGGTATGTATTGTTTTTATACCAATTCATATACTTATCATGTCTCCCATTAGAATGTAAAGTCCTTGAAGGTTGAGACTATTATTGCATATTCTTTGTGTCCCTGCTTCAGCATAGTGTCTGGTCCTACTAAGTGCTTAATAAATGCAGGTTAATCGATTGATTGTCAAGAAAAATCCACGGAATCCTCATTATAGATGTGGCAGCTAGCTTCTAGTGCGGCTTTATTTCAAAGATCAGAGGTCAGCAAACCAAGGCCATGACAGCCAGATCTGATCCAGGGCCCTAGACTATGAATGTGGGTTTTTTTTACATTTTTAAATAAAATAAAGCTCTATTTAAATATATAAAAATGATTCTTAGCTCTAGGACTTTACAAAAGTAGGCCCCAAAGGCTGGATTCTGGATTTGGCTCTTGGGCCTGTAGTTTACTGACCCCCAATCACAGATCACAGATTTAGAAAGAAAAAAGTCCTTAGTGACCATCTGCTGTAATTCCTTAATTTACAAATGAGGAAACTGAAGCCCAAAGAGGTGAGGAAACATTTACCCAGGATCACCCAGACAAGAAATAGTGGAGCTAGAAACTGAACCTAAATATTCTGACCTACAAACATTCAGCACTCTTGCATCTATTCTATCTGCCTTATATATGTGGTATACCCAGTTCCCCTTGCTCCAGATCACCCTAGAGAACCTGGAAAAGTATTTGGAATGTCCACAATTGGTCAGTTGTTCCTTAGGGTCAAAGGTTCCAGTGAAAATGCCACTGTGGGAGTGCAAAAGGCAAAAACAAAAGAGGCAGCCTTCAGATTTCTCAATTCTAAAGTCAGGCAAAATACATTTGTTGGGTCCCAAGGAACCAAATTCTTCAAGAGGAGGGCCAAGAATAATTCTGTTTCCAACTAGTGCTGAAATTCAAATGTCAAAGTCTTAGAGGGAATCGGAATCGTAACCTATAACAATAATACGATAGAACAGGTGCTTATATTTGTAGCAGTGCTTTCCTGGCAGGATGGCAAATCTAAGCAACCTGTAGGACTAGTGTCTTCGCACTCATTTATTTAATGTATGTGTATATATGCATGTATGCATGTGTATAAATATGTATATACACACACACATACACACACACACATATATATATGTGAAATTTGGGTCTAATGGTAGCCATCTCTAGGGCAGGGAGGAGGAAGAAATAAAAACAATTTACATGATAATTTTGTTGTATATTTGAAAGGAACAGTTAAGTTGTGCATAGTAGATTTGCAGTTTCATGCACAATTATCTTTTTTTATTGTACTATGTTGTGGAGATGCTTGTTTTAGTCCATAAATTAAAAATAAAATTTAGAAAAAAAATTGACTTTTACCTCATTTGAGCATTGTATAGTAAGTCATAGGCAAGAAAAGTATTAGCTCCATTATACTGATGAAAAGACTGAGGCTTCCAAAGTTTGCCGAAGCTAAGGGAAGTGAATTTAATTCCATAAACACTTAACAAACATTGATGGCATTTGAAGTTAGGTCTTCTCAACCCCCGGATTCAGCATCTAATTCACTATACCAACTGCCACAACCGTTATAAGGTAGTCAGCTCATTTGCGTAGTACCCTCCCCTCTCTGCAGACGTAAAAGACTTCACCAGGTTTCAACTTAACCTATAGCCATCCACTAATAAGTTTAAGATAAAAGGCCAATACATTTAAATAAGATTCAGACATAATGTAATAGTATTTGTTACCAAGCCCCATCTAATTACATTAGTCAATCTTTTATTACCAGGCTCACAAGTGCAGAGAACTCTATTATAATCTCTCTTTATAATGGTCTCCTCACTATCTGACTCCTCGAACTCTGCAATAAATTAATCATCTGTTCGCAATCATGAGTAAACATCAACTCAATTAACAATTGATAAATAAACAGTTGGCTCTGGAGACTAGGACTATTATAAATGGGAGCATAAGTCTGAGTTTCTGCCAGATATCTGCTCAGCTGGTTAGTTCAGAAATTAGGATGGGCGCTCCTAGGGTGGTGTTTTCCCTGCTGCACAGCTTTGGCCTGCTGCCTAATGCCAAATAGCTTGAAGTAAGATGTTTTTTGCCCCATCTGGGCCATCTAGTCCTTTCTGCTAAGTATGCATGGGGATATCACCATTCCCTCTTTAAACTTGGCCCAAGTGGGTAAGAGTTTTATTATCTCTCAGGCTCTACTTCATAACCCCAAACACCCCAAATATCTGGATTGAAAGAGGAAACATTTAGAAAAAAAATAAAGGAACTCTTGTTCACATAAAACATCCAAATATGTAGAAATTCCATACAGAAAAAAAGGCTCATTATTATATAAATATCAACCTAACATGGGTCAAAACAGCCTCCACAAAACCTAACTATGAAACCACAAAAGTCTGACATATACCCTTGCCTTGATCCAATCTTCTCCAGAAGACTGCCACATCAATAATTGTCTGTTTTTGTCTCTGTATCTGTGTTTGTCTTTCTATCTGTCTTTCTCTCTTCATCTCTGTGTTTTTGTGTCTCTGTCTGAGTCTCTCAATCTCTCCCTATCTACTAACTCCTTCCTTCCCCATGGCCTTCAAACATTCCCAAGTCTTCTTTATCCTTAAAAATATTTTTTTCTTAAAACCTCACTATGCCCTCTTAATCTCTCAAGATATTATATTTCTCCTTTCCTATATTTCTCCTTCACTATATTTCTCCTTCCCTTCTCAAACTCTTAGAAAAAGTTGTTTGCCTCATTATTTCCATTTGCTCTCCTTTCACTTCTCAACACTCCACAAAATGCCCTCTCCAAAGTTATGAATGATATAGGACTTATATCTGATGCTGTTTTTTCAGTTCTCATTCTCAACCCATCTGATGGGTTTGAAACTGCTGACCATCTTCTTTCCTTGAAAAGTCTCTCTTCAGTCTCCTTTATTAGTTTGTGGTGTGTATCATGCCACCTAACAGTCGATGTTTCACAAGACTTTGTTCTATCCATCCTTTTGCCTCTATACCTTGGGATTTTGTTATCATCTCTGTGCCAGTGACTCACAGATCTCCATACCTGGCCCCATTCTCTCCATTGAGTTTGAATTCTGCATTTGTTTTTGTTGTTGAGTCGTTTTTCAGTTGACCCCATTTCTTGGCAAAGATGGTTTGCCATTTCCTTCTCCAGCTCATTTTATAGATGAGGAGAGTGAGGCAAACAGAGTTGAGTGACTTGCCAGGGTCACGTAATTAGTAAGTGTTTGAGGCCAGATTTGAACTCAGGAAAATGAGTCTTGTCCTGACTCCAGGTCTGGCACTTTATTCACTGCACCACCTAGCTGCCCTTCATTTCTACCTCCACACCATGTTTTGCATCCAACCTTTTCTCTCTAGACTTGTAACCATTATCCTCATCAGACCCTCATCATCTCTTGCTTAGATCATTGCAACAGGCACCTAACAGATCCCCTTGCCTCAAATTTCTCCCCATTCCCTTCTGTCATCCACACAACACCAAAGTGATCACCCTTCCATGCAGATCTGATCATGCCACTCCCTTATTCAATCAATTCCTTGCCTTCTCATTGCCTTTAGGATAAAATATAAGATCCTCTTTAGCTTCTAAACCCCTTCACAACCTGGTCCTAACCTTTCTTTCTGACTGTTTCCTATACTCTGTGATCCAGCCCAACTGGTCTTTTTCCTCAGACATGATACTCCACTCCCAAATTTGTGAATTTGCATTCGACATGTTCCATGTTGGAAATGTGTGCCCTCTTCACCTCCACATCATAGGATCCCTCTTTTTCTTCAAGACTCAGTTGAAGCATCCATTTCTTCATCTAGCCTTTGTTGATCAATACCCCCACCCACTGCTCATTCTATCCTTCTCAAAATACTTTGTATTTAACAATTTTGCATTTATTTGTATTAATTATCTTTGAATTCATTCTGCACGTACTTGTATATTTCCTTGTTGTCTGTCCCATTACAATGTAAGGTCCTTGAGGATAGGAATTATTTCCTTTTTTGTCCCTGTAGTCCCAGACCTTCTCAGTGCCTGGCACATAATAAGCACTTCATAAATAATTTTTGTTTGCTAGCTTAACAGCTTAGTGACAAAAGGGCAGAAAAAAAAACTTTGCAAAAGGAGAAAATTATATAACCTGTTAAAGGATGTAAGATGTTGTCTATTTAGAGATCAAAATTTTGATGCCTGGAAGGAATAGGAAAATAACTGGCTTAATGAAAACTGTTAAAGTATGTGTTTATTAAGAAACATAGCTTTCAGATAGGATTTGAGTACTTTTGGACAGAAAATGAACTGTGGAATAAACACAAAAACTCAAATCACTTTATAAAGATATAAGATGATACCTCATTTATATGAGAACAGTCTACTAATTTCAAGGTGGTGGAGAATTTTTTGTTAAAAACTAGAAAATATGATTACTAAGAAACAGTTTTAAGGACACAAAATGAGATGGAAACCATGTTGAAAACTGTAAGGGCTGGAAGACACAGGTTGTTTACATTTGAGTGTTTCACAACTAAAGCAGATAAAACCGAATGACATGAAAAATCACACTAATAGGAGATGAAAGCATGGGTTTAAATTTGGATTATGATTGAATTGGATAATAATTTAATTATTCATGCACATGCTTTAATATATGAGTAGCTGTATTATTATTGTTTTTATTACAATTCTTATATTCTATTGTTAAGCAAATGCTTAGGTTTTAGACCTCTAAGTGTCATTTTGTGAGTAGGTATTTAGAAATGTATCAGTAGGGGCTTTAAAGTGTTGAATAAAAGAAGAGGAAATCTATTTCCTCTTAATAGGATTACCTCCTAGTATCCTGAGAAAATTTGAGTATAATCTCTGAAACCTAGAGAACCTCGACCTACTAATGTGAGGACAGATTGGAGTAAGTGAGCCAACCCAGAGAATAAAGAGGTGTCTACCTGCTTATGTGGGGAATCCTGCAGATTACAGGGAAAAGTACCACATGTTTCTCATCTGGGATTTGAATCTACCACTTAGTGATATAATAGTAACACTGATTGACTCACAGAGCATCAGAACTAGAAGGAAACTTGAGACTATTTAATCTAAATCTTGTGTTCATAATAATTGAATGTATATTTATTATTTGTCTTATAATACATGAAGACACATGGATAATTGATAGGATTTTCCCTGTTTCCACCTCATGCTTGGTAATCTCCCTCATCCTATTCCACTTTTATTAGTTGGTCATGTTAGGTCTACAGGATTTGGAATTAGAAGACACCACGGTCCTTCTTTAATGCTGTCTCTTCTAACTCCCTCACTTTAAGATGAGAAAAATAAGATCCACAACTGATACATGGTATCTAATCACTAGGACTCTAACATGACTACCAATCCCATATGCTTTCTATTGGTATTTTAGAGTATTCTGTTCAACCAAATTCAAATATCTCTTAAAAAAAAAAAAAAGAGGCATATCTGTCCAAGCTTAAGTGGGCTAGTTTGGGGCCTAAAATTCTTCCATCTTAATATGCAGAATCATTTTTCAATCTTCAATTTTTTATGTAAGTGATCAGAAGAAAATAGACATTATATACACCGAGGAATTACTAGATTTTTGTTGGGTACATAAAACTTATTTATGCAATAAGACTGAATAAATCATTAATAGTTATGATGAGCAATAATTGAGGAAATTTGTTCAAATTCCATTTCTTAATATATGATACCATTATCCTATTCTGAGAAGCCTAGCCTACGAACTCTACAGCATTGACATCTTAAATAGTTCTGGGAAAAATATTTGTGACAATAAGTCCTCCTTCCCCCAGGAGAAAATCCATGAACTTAGCAGAGGAGAGAGATGTGATAGAAAGCATCATTTTAGTGAGATTTAATAAGGAAATGGAAGCAATATTGCAGTGAAAGTATGCTATAGCCCAACTCTTCAGAAAGCAGAAATGGATGCATTCTGGAAGCAGAATGCAAAGCTGTCACTGAGACATAATATTGTAATGAGGGAGAGTTCCAGCTATCCAACTATCTGCTAGTAATGTCTGTGTTTCCAGTCTTCTTACCATTTACACTTCCTCTTCCGCCACACACTCTGCAGTCCAGCTATACTGGCCTCCTTGCTGTTCCTTGCACAAGATGTTCCATCTGCTGACTCTAGGCATTTTCATTGGTTGTCTCCCATGGACTCTTCTCCTGCTTCACATCCCTGCTTCTTGGCTTCCTTCAAATCCCATCTAAAATCCCCCCTTCTATAGAAAGCCTTTTTTGATCCCCTGAATTCTAGTGCCTTCCTTTTGTTGATTATGTCTGATTTATCTTGTATATTTCACACACACACACACAAAGACAGAAGAAGAAAGGGAGGGACAGGAAGAGAGAGGGAAGGAGAGACGGAGACAGAAAAAGACAGAGAGAGAAAAAGAGAGAGAAATCTTGTTTTTATGTAGTTGTTTATATGTTGTCTCCCCCAGACTCTGACCTCCTTGAGGACAGAGATTTTTTTTTTTTTTTGCTTTTCTTTGTATCCCTAGCACTTGTACAGTGGCTCAGACATAGTAAGCATTGTTGTGTTCAACCTATTAGAATGGGAGTTCACCCTTTTCTCTCTTCTCTTCTACTCTCTGGCTCTGTCTAGCTCTATCTTTCTTCTCTCTGTGAAAAGCAAAGCCACTTAGATAATATTGATTTGTCTTGATGACAATTTCATTCTTCAAAAGGAAGGGGAAGAGATAAGGGAAACTGTTATAGTAGATCCGATTCTCATTAACCAGGTGAAATTGGTTGCCAAAGTAGAAATGACAGGAACCTGGGGATAAAGTGACCACTTCATCTCTAAGCTATGACAGAAGTTAGTCTAAAACCTCAACACACACCCTGGATTTTAGGAGATCTGACTTGAAAGCCTTGAGAGAAGGGATAGGTAGGGTTTCATGGCCTCAAATTTGTCAAGGTCATGAACAGTAAACTCTTTTTAGTAATAAATTTTTGACGTGACAAAAGCAAGTGATTCTAGTGAGGAAGAAAAGGGAGTGCTGAATGAAGATGCTACTTTGCTACTTGAAAAGTTCATCAAGCAGGTCATAGTGATAATGATAGACCGGCCCATGCACAAGAGCATGTTTGACTGATACAGGCCCCTCACATGGGAGAAGCTGAAGAGTTTCCTTCTGAGAGTCTGGTGATGATATGTTAAAAAAAGG
Organism: Notamacropus eugenii; assembly: GCF_028372415.1. NCBI lineage: Eukaryota > Metazoa > Chordata > Mammalia > Diprotodontia > Macropodidae > Notamacropus > Notamacropus eugenii. The sequence goes on from NC_092872.1 coordinate 233,946,571, forward strand.
GAGAACCTCAGAAAGATATTGGAGCATGCATCAACGTTCTGTAGTGGTTGTGGCTGGCTAAGCACATGGTGAATAAGAGGCTCTTTGATTGGCTGTGGGGTCATTCAGAAAGGTCTGAGTCAGGCTTATTCTTTCTCTTTGACTTCACTCTGGTGCTTTGATCTTTCCCATGGTATCTAGTGAGAGATAATGCTCTAAGGCAAAAGACTCCAGAGATTTCCCTCCCTGAGGCCATATAGCTCTTTAAAATAAGCCATAATCCTAAACCTGTGCATTTATTTGTTTTTACATTCAAGGTAAAGGAATTGGAACCTCCAACCCTGTGAATTCCAAAAGGTCAAGAGCATGTAACTCTAGGCATTCTGCTCTTACAGCATTCAAGTTTCCATTTTTTATAATCAGCTTAGTACAAGTACCCAGAACAGAAAGGAATGATTATCAGGATGCAGACCAGTGGTAAGTGAGACAATGACTCATCTGACAGCAATGCTACGTCTGGACGTGAACTTGGAGAATCCAATATTATGTAGCAATTGTGGGAATACCAAGGTGGGACGGGCAAAATGGTGTACCCAAGGCATGGGTGTGGGAGGGAGGGCAGTATTAGCTCTACTTCTGTTCTTTCTTATATCTTTGAGGTAAACATCTCTTGTAAAAACTAATTGATATTAAATGACTAAATGGAATTGTCAGCTAACAGTAGTGGGGGAAGGGGAGTTTGAACTGATGGCAATAGATAAGAGACACTAATAAATGCCTCAGTTTAACCCTAGCACCTTGAAAGAAAAGTACAGAAGGGCCTAATCTGGGAGGGTAAGACCAGAGCAGGCTGGAAAAGCTTTCTTAAGATGGAGGCAAAACCATGTTTCTAGAAAGGTCAGTGATATAGCTTTTAATAGAGGCTGGTCAATTTAAATTCAGATGAATACTTAAGACAACACCACTACCACCACTACGTCCTCATCCCCTCTTCCACATACAAAACTACTTTTCACAATGTGTAGACCAAGAAAAATATTCAAAAAAGAATGAGATCATTATTCTGGGTAGATGGAAAATGAAAATGAATGACATAGAGACGGCATAACTACTCAGCCTTGATTTTGCTTTTATTTTCTCTTCCAAAAAGAATGCTCTGCAGAGACCCAGGGGAGGCTAATTGATACTCAAGAAAAGTATCATGTATTAGAGGTATTATGCTTGTTAAGCTTGCCCCCCTACCCCCAACCAATTGGAAAAATGGTTGAAAGTCTCCAAAAGGTGAATTTTGATTCAATGTAATGAAAATAAACAACAACCCCCCCCCCCACCAAAAAAAAAACCCTTCCTGACAACAGGAACACAGCTGTTTAAAAGTATGGATTCTTCTGAGGTGGTGAGTTCTCAATCATTAGAGATATCGAACTGGAGACTGTATAGCCCCTCACTGGGAATTGGGTAGAGCAGATTCTCTGGTGTACATGGTATATATCAGCTAACGCTGGATATTCTTTCCAACTACAAGATTCTATGATGCTCCTATTGGATGTCTATCACAATGTCTATCAGTTCTTACCGTCTTTCCTAGCTTCCATTCCTCATTTTCCATTCCACTTACTGGCACATCAATTTAAAAGATTTTCTCTGTTTGTTATTTTTTCTCTCTTATTAAAAGGGGTGCTCCTTGTGGCTAAAAATGATTTCTTCTCAGATGTGAAGGATTCAGAACCAAGGAGAATTTTACCTTAGCTAGGAAAGGAAGAGAACATTTTCTTACATTAATGGGGCATGTTTGGAATCTGCAACCTTGAAGGAAGAAACAAAAATGTATTCTTAGGAAGATAGTAGTTCAGAGGATGCTGGGAGAGGCACTGTAAAGACAAGAACTACATGTACATATGAGTGGTAGTTTGGAGAAATGCATCACCTCTCTAGGCCTCAGCTGACTCAGGTATAAAATGAGGGGTTTATACTAGAACATCTTATAGGTCCTCTCCTGCTCTAAATTCACTATCTGTACAATCCTATTATGATGTACAGTCTTAATTTTTTTATTCTATTCCTTATTTCCCCTTTCCCTCATGCCATGTTCATTTTAGGTATACAGATCCTCGAATATGAATTTTTTTGAAAAGATCTTTTAAACATGGAATTTTATAAGCACGAATCCTATCTAAGCTCCAAAAAGCAGCTTTCCATTAAGTTCTCTCTACATGTCTTTTTCTTTCTTTCCTTCTTTCTTTGGTTCTTTTCTCCTTTCTCTCTCCTTCCTCTCTTTCTTTATTTTCCTTCTTTTATCCTTCCTTCTTTCTTTCTTTCTTTTTCTTCCTTTCTTTCCTTTGCTCCTTCCTTTCTTCCTTCCCTCCTGCCTTCTTTTCTTCCCACAAACCTTGAAAGATATCTCCCATAATAGCTACTGAAGGTTGAGAAAACAATTATTTTTTAACAACTGGAGAATTGTTGTATCCATATCAGCCAAAATTGGATCTAGAAACTTTCAATACATCCCCTAAAAGAACAGGGCATATGGATTTGAAATTGAGAGAGAACTCAAAGACTACCTCACAATCCAATGTTCCCATTTTACAGATGGCAAAAATGAACGCTTGGAGAGGTAAGATGACTCACTCACAATAACTCAGGAGGTTCATATGATCAAAGATTGAGGCCTGGTTGGGATCCTGGAGGTCATCAAGGTCAATCCCTCACTTTTATCAAGAAGGACATTGAGGACATTTTTATTACTAAACTTTCTAAGTAGCAGAACTTAATGCAGAATAATTGAACCATCCTTTGCTTCCAAAGCAGATCCAAGATTTCACTTGTTTTACCTCCTGGAGCCTCAATTTCCTCATCAATTAAAAAAATCTATTGGACTACATGATCTTTCAGGCTTTGATCCTAACTAAGGGATCCCTAAAAACCCTATAAACACCAAGAGCATCTTTCATTCTGTCCTTTCTTGACTCTGGCACCAAAGTTCTCTTCTGAGCTTAGGATAATTGATTTCTTTGCCTTTCTTATGAATGTCTGTGTCCATTTTACTTTATTTGGAAAGAAGCTCAGAAAGAGAAAAGGTAAGGTGTAATTATCTTACAGGGCATTGTCTCCTAATGTATCAGGAGCTTAAAGAACTACAGTTATTAATTTGGTAGGTGAGTAGAGGAGGTAAAGGGAAGAGGAGAGGCAAGAGTAAGGGAAAATGGAAAATAAAGGGAAGGGGAAAAGAAAGGGGAAGGACAATTAAAAGTAAGGTAAAGACAAAGGGGAAAGGGAATGTGAGGAGAAGAAAAAGGGAAGAAGAAGAAAAGGAATTAGGAAAAAGGGACGAGAATTAAGGGGAAGAGAAGGAAAAAAGGATGGGAAAAGAAAGGCGGGTGGTCTTCCTGCCCGCCATCCCAGATCCCCAGAATTCTCTTGGATGACTCCAAGATTTTTTGTCCTGAGACTCAATGTGCTCCTTCGCACTCCATTTTTCTCCTTACAATTTGTATATAGAAATTGATAGGAAAGCCCCTAATCTGCAGCTATGTGAGGTTCTTAGGATATGTCCTTAATGTAAATAATCCAATCTCCCCTTAGTATACTGTTTCTGTCAGAAGGCCATTTACAGATCATAACAGCAGCAGCCCAGCTTGGAGACTTTTGTTCTCCATTAGACATGTGATAGCTTTGAAAGCAAAAGATGGTTTTATTACTCTGCATAAACTTCTGCTTCTTAGAAGGCTCAGTAGTAAAAGTTAGTTCAAGGCCTTTTGTAACTTCTTTTGTTCTACAAAGTTGGGGAGGAAAACAGCAGTGAGGTATGAAAAGACTGTTTGTTTACAGCCAGGGCCACAGATCCTTGCCTTTTCCATGAAAGGGAAGGAAACCACAGGAGAATGAGACTACAGAGCACCTCCTGCATCCTGTTCCCCATTCTCCACGTTCTTGTATCAAGCAAGGAGGCAGCTGTTGAACAAGCTCTATCAACAAAGCCATCTTGGAGCCCTTTGATTCAGGCTATTCATATCTTCTGCCCTGAAATAAAATGACTTTCACAATTAAAACAGCGAAATCAATGCTGCAGCTATTGTGATGTCTGCAGGAGAAAAGCTTTAATTACAACCAGAGTTAGATAACACAGTCATTACACCTCCTTAATCTCAAATATAAAACCAGCACCCTTTGAGTACTCTGCCACCCTTCCTTTGATTTTTTTTTTTTTTATGTGAATGGCTTTTTATCTGAGCACTTCAATTTGCATGCCTTTGCTCCCAGGCAGCTCCCCGTGATATGTTAATTGCAGATTGCTTTAAGTACTAAAAGATTAACATAAAACCCTTTGCAAACAAGCTAATAGTTTATGATAATTTTTGCATGGCCTTTGTCTGTCTATCACTGGATTGCCTCTAGCTGTAATTTTATAAAGAAGCTGTAAAATATCATTTAAACAAGTTCATTTACACATAATTATTACCAGAATCACATTATTCAATTTAGATACTCCAGCCTATTAACAATCCATGAACTAAAATGTAATTAAACTATTTTCCTTTTATGAACCTATTCATTACAATGTGTGGGAGATGGATCTCACAGTTTCACTGCAAATTTCAGCACTTTGTTGTTGAAATTGACAAGTCTGGCACTCATTATGTGCTTTTAATTATATTAAAAGTATTGCAAGACAGCTCAGATAAAGAACATATTTAGAAAAGAATACTTGGAAAAGCTAAGATGGTGTCATCCAAATATATATTTATTTTACTCTACACATTTTTTTTGCCCTTCTAATAGTGAAAAATAGCATCAGACTGGATTATTTTAATTGAGATTCACATAGCTTTTCTTAGTAATTTCTCTAATTTAAACCAGGGAAAAATAGCTCATCTAATTAATTGTGTTTACTTACTTTTTCCAGATCTCTACTTAGCTTCTTTTTTTTTTTTTTTTTTACTATACAGTGGGTGAAATTATCATCTATGTATTTGTATACCCAAATAAATATCTTTTCCCAGGATTTACATATACATACATAAAATTATCACAGATATGAAGGATGTTGTATTTAAGATTTGATTCAAAACAGCTGAATAGCTTATTTTCTGATATAAGCTTTAGGTCTGTGTGGAAGTAAATGGAAAACACTTGGCTCTGTTTGTAAGGAATTGTCTTCCTTCTTAACATTGCTTAGTAAAAGATATTTGCCTTCAGAGATGGAATTTGGCTTGGGCTTTGAAGGACTGATAGGTTTCAGAGGAGGGAGTGGGAGAAAGGAATGCATGAAGAATGTGTGTGAATTTAGGAACCTTAACTTGGTCCTTTAAAGAGGGATAGAAAGCAACGATGATTCAGCTTACTGGTCTACCAAAGAAAGACATTGGCACTAGTTGAGATTGTTGATTGTAATATTTAGAATTCTACCCCTTCGGACACCTTGACCTTAGATTCAATGCGTTCTCGTGCTACCTATTCAAAAAAGAGACACAGATTTTTCTGAAAGGCATTCAAGACTTTACACAATCTGGCCACAACTTATCTTTCCAATCTTTCTTTGGGACCAGATTACTTAATTATTTCCTGGTCTTGCACAATCCCATCCTGGCTCTGTTACTTTGCTCATATTGTAACAGAAAATTTTCACTTTCCATACTCCATCTGAATCCTTTCCATTTTTCAAAGTTCACATAAGAACCTTTCATTTCCACAAAGTTTTTCCCTTTTTTCACCAACCTCAAGAAACTTCTCCCTCTATTGAACTTCTAGAATTATATATTCTATATTTTCATTTGGCATTTATTAAATACTGTCTTCTTTTAAAGTTTTTTGGGGGGGTATGTTTAAATGCCTTCTCTGCCCAGTGGTTAGAGTAGGATCTGTACCTTAAGCTTCTTAATATCCTCCATAGCATCTACCATGGCCTGCTGAATTCTTACTGTCCTTTAAAGGCACAATTCTAAACCCACCTCCCTGTGAAGGCTTCCCTGATGAAAGAAAGTTAAGTATACTGGAAAGAACACTGGACTTGGAATTAGGAGAGGGAAAAAAAGGTTAAAATCTTTCCTCTGATACTTGGTATATCTGCTACTATAGGCAAATCATTTAAACTTAGCCTCAGTTTACTTATTATCCCTTATGCCTAGAATGTACTCTCATACTCTGCCTTGTAAAATCCCTCATTTCCTTCAAGGTCCAGCTGGAAGGCCAGATCCTATTCAAGGCCTGTCCTGAACCTCCTTCCCCAGTACGCTGAGATCCTGCCCCCTGAGAACTGCTTTGAAATTATTTTGTATGTATTTTATATAGACTTTTTTTGTTCATGTAGCTTCCCCCTATCCCCAACAGAATGTAAGTGCCCTGAGATCAGGAACTGTCTTCATTTTTGTCTCTATATTCCCAGCTTCTAACACAGTCCCTGACATGGAGTAGGAACTTCACAAACACAAATTGAATAAATGAATGAGTGAATCTGCCAAACGGCAGCAATGGTATCTCTAGTACCTACCTGGGTGGGCTGCTGTGAGGTTCCAGTGAGATAATATATGTAAAATATTTTGTATACCTTTAAGCAACATATAAATGTCACCCATTAGAGTCTTTACTATCTGTTTCTGTCCCCCTCAACAATGACCTTTCCCTTCAGAACTCACCCAGAAATGTGTTTTGTAACTCTCTAATAGATTTCTCATATGATAACATGGAATGTTTGAACTATCAGTGTAGGTATCTGATTCCTCTACTATTCTCTAGTCTTCTTGAGGACCCTCTTTTGTCTAAATTTCTCAAGAAGGAGTAAAGAAGATATCACCCAGGAAGCATAGGACCATGAAAGGGGGAAAAAAACCAATAAATCGATGAGAGTTGGGGCTAACACACTACCCAAGTGCTACACTGACACCAGCTTTATACGTTAAGACAGAGAGGAACATATCTCATACATTGAATGGATCCTTTATGGAGAATTTATATGACGACATAGGTAATAGCTGCACAAGATAAAGAGGGGTGGCTAGGCTGGGATCTGCAAGGAGAGAGAAAGTACTTCCATCAAAGTGGTGGTTTTTTTGAGGTCCTTCCTTTGGTTCCATATTCATTTTCTACAGGATGTAGAACAAAGTTCAGGGAACTGAGAAAGAATTTTTAAAAACTGGAATGGTCCTTGAAGAGTCTAATGAGGAAGGCTAAAGCCCAAGAAGGAGTTAGAACAACTATGAATATTAAGAATAACAAATATTAGATTACATTGTTTAGCTATGTTAGAGGTAAAAAATAAAAGATCAAAGGAAGGATACCTTCATTGACATGCATATATCATGGGTCAAATGTACCTAGGTGTTCTCCATTATATGCATATCTGTAGATAGAACTACTACTTGGAAAAAAATGGGATAAGGACAATGAACAATAATATGTCATGAAAATGTTAGAATGAACTCACATTTAATGTATTGACAGGGTTAGGAGACAAATAAACCAGGGAAATGTAATAGATACAGTCATTCTGTACTTGATATAATTTACTAAGTCTTTCATCATATGCTTATGAATGAGATGAAGAACTCTAGACCAGGAGATAGTAGTTAGGTGGTTAGTTGATCAAACAATATTGATAAACAAAGAGGTGCATAGTGGATGCGAGCAGACTGGATCATATAACCAACAAGGAACTCTGAAGAAGAACAGGAGTAAAGGACATTATCAAAGAATTAAAGAGTAGAAAAAAAGATAGACTGGTGGTACAGTAAGAGTACAGGATGAGAGGTGAACAGCCTGAGGGCTCCACTGGTACCTTCATGAGGTCAGAAGAAAAGGAAGAAGTCTTCTAGTACACTGGATAGAACCCTGATAGTTGTGAACTTTGGGGAAAACACAGCTAAGAGTGGTACAGTGTAGGAAGGCATAGATGAGCTGTTATCTACATAGTTTGAACACCTGAATTTGATGAGCTCATAGGTCCATTTAGTATTTTAAGTAGAAGGTAGGTCCCCATCACTTAATCAAAATGATAATGATGATGATTATACCATCCAAAGATGAATCAGATCTGAAATGAAAATAAATTTAAGTAAAACCCCTTGTCCTTCTACAAAACTTGTCAGTCCATTGAAAAATAGCAACATGAGAAAATCATATAAGAAACTCTTAGTTCAAAAGCTTAAAATCTTGCCTGACTCTAACCCACCTCCTACTTCTTAATTTGGACCTTTTTCTTTTCTTCCTCATCATTTAAAAATACTGCTCCTCATTGTACCACTTCACTACAGTAGTTCATAAACCACGTTCTCTTGTATTTTTGAGGATTTATCATGTCTGAGTAATACATTGATGTGCACATACCACACATACACACTTCTGCTCTGTTTCTTCCATGAGCCCCTCAACGCTAAAAAGGTCTTTTGAACAGATTAGGAACCCCTTCCCCCAAAGAAGCCAGATAGTATGTCTTCCATACTAGAATGTAACCAGTCCCAAGGAAAGGCCCATATTGAGCAAGGACCATATTGCTATTAGTGGTTTCCAAGGCAGTGATTGTGTCTCCTTGCTTGTATCTGAATGTCTGATATGAGGACTACACAGTACAAGGAAAAATAAAGAGGAAAAAAAGAAGGGTGAAGAGAAAGGGAAGAGAAGATGCCACATTTTTATCCACTGGACCCCAATGCATGTTTCTAGCCAAGACAGATAAAGTCACTTTAGCTAAAAGGAAGGGCTTAGACTTCCTTTCTAAAATGTCCTGGGAACCAGTTCAACTCTGAAACAGTGGGCTCAGTAGATGCCTACAAGGACCATGCAGCTAACTACATTTCCCTCGGAGCCCGGGGGAGACTTTCAACCTCAAACAACTTTATTTAAACAATTTCTTACTTAACATGGTTTTTCTCATTGCTTCAAATCCAATCACTCCCTACGTTGTAAGGAAGAACAGCTACAGGACACAAAGAACAACATAACCTGTTTTTATTTTAATATCTTCCGGGTCTTTCTGAGCTACCATCATTTGGGCTGTCAGCCCTTCACCGCCTGAGGTGCCTTCCCGTGCTCTGCCGAGAAAGAATCTGCTTTCCCACTAATGGCACTGTTCGTGCGAGGGGGAAATGCAATTTTCCACTCCATTAGAAGCACTGTGTACAAGGACCTCTTTTCCTCACTGCACACAGATAAGGTCCTAATGAAATTCCATTCACTAAGTATTACAATAGCCAACTCCGCTCCAAACACAAGTGCTCTTGGGGCTGGGCAAGCAGCTCAGCTAGGCGACCAATGCCACTGGACGTCCATGGCTAAGCGTGCATAAGGATGAAAAACTTCAGGGTAGACAAAAGGAAATGCCAGAGGCAGGAAGGATCATAAAGATAAAGGTACATATCTACATTTTTTATATCTTTGCTCGATATGTAATTTAGGATTGGCGAAAATTACATGCATTTGAAAATAGCTTTTTGGAGGTGGGGGAAGAGTATATTGCCCTTGAGGAAATAAAACTTAAATAGATCCCATGTCAAACCCTTCAGTTCCTATAGGACCAGGTAGATGATACAAAGCCAAGAAAAACAGGAAAATAGATACATTGGGCTTATAAATGAGAACCTACAATTGATTAGGCCACAGCTGAGGGTATTTGCCTATCCAACCCAAAGGAGTAGTACAACCTACAACAAAACTGTTTAACAAATGGCAGCACTCCTCTAGCACCATTCCAATTCCCCACTTTCTGCCTCTCTCTTCATACTATATGCCCTTCAGCCACTTAATAGCCCTACCTGAACCTGGAAATTCAGAACCTCATGGTACTTCACTGGTATTCCTCAGGAAATGCCCCAGACCCTAGTTCTTTACTTCTTTTTATCCCCTTTACCATTACACATTTTTCATTGGAAAGAGCTCTGAATTTCTGGAATGATAGCTAATTATTTTTCCAATTATATGTACATTATTTATCTAATTATTTTGATCAATGTTCTCTGTGGTTGATTTTGGGCTAATGAAACATGATTATAAGCCAACAGATAAAAGGGAATTGTTTAAGAAGAAGATATATCAATTCTATATCAAAAAAAAAATGTATTTCTCAGTGGAAATCCACAAACAAGAAGGGATAGACTAAAACCACTTGGGTGAGGATCAGGAGAGAGAAAAACCAAAGTCCAAGTTTTCTGGGAACACACAGTGATCTACTTGGACAGAAGGACAAAATAGGTGGTAAGTTCATAAAAAGTTAACACAGAAATAGGATAGAAGGTCTTCAGCTATCTATCTTCCAAAACTCCTTCTAAAGGAAGGCGGCATAGAAATTATGGATTTGCCTTGCTAATAATTTCATCTATCAGAGAGCTGAAGAAGTAAGAACAGCTACTTCTTTGGATCTAATTTTGATGAATAGCTGTTGAAGTAAAACTAAAAGGAACCCTAGGAGAAAGTGAACATTACTTGGTAAAAGTTTCTCACAGATAAGAAAGGAAGCACTTGGTATAGTTTGATGGACACTCTAGACTTCAGTAGAGCCAATTTTAAAAGGTTCAGAGAAAAGAGAAGTACCATACCATGACATAAGATTTTATCGATGCAGAAGGCTTCAGGAATGAAATTCTGACAGCACAAAAACAAATTAATCTGAAAATGAAGAAAAGGAGAAATATAGGAAAGTAATCCTGTCACATGAGGAACTCATCAAGAAAATCAGATTTTAAAAAAAGACGTGAAAACTGGAGGAACAAATAACTGAGAATGAATATGAAGGGTGGCATGATCCTAGAAAAATGTCAAGAATTCTAAAGCTCAGCATCCTTCATGAGGCTCAACTTGTTCTTAAAAAGGGCTTTTTAGCACATGTTGGGGGCAAGGGAAAGATTTAAGAAGGGGTAGGGCAATTATTTGGGCAAAAATGACTGAACAAGGTATGCTATATGATTGTGATAGAATACTCTTGTGCTACAAGAAATGATGAAGGGGATAGCTTCAGGAAAAACCTGAAAAGACTCATATGAACTGATGCAAAGTGAAGTGAGCAGAACCAGGAGATCATTGTATATAGGAACAGCAATGAGGTAAGGATGATCTGTTGGGAAAGACTTACTCTGATCAATACAATGATTTAAGACAATTCTGAAAGACTCATGATGAAAAAATACTACCTACTTCCAAAGAGAGAACTGATGAACTCTGAATGCAACTTGAAGTACAGTTTTCTAACTTTACTTTAAAGTAGAAAACCTTTTTTTTTAGCTGATATGGAAATATGTTTTGCGTGATTTCACATATATTGCTTGCCTTCTTGGTGGGTGGGGGAAGGTCTAGAGGAAGAGAGAAAATTTGGAGCTCAAAATTTATTTTAAAAATAAAAATAAGGGTTTTAAAATATGAAGAATAAATTTTAAAAATATTTTTAAATAAGTAATAAATTGAAAAAAAAAAAAGCATAAACCTGATGGTCAGAGCATATGCCATAATCATGAATACTGTTTTATTCAACTACTTTGTTTGTCTTCTTGGCCAAGCAGAGTGATCTTCAGACTGACAAACATAGAAAGAATGTACAACAGGGAACTGAAACGCAAGGTAGATAAAGAAATTTCAAGAGAGCAACCTAGCAGCTATCCTCAATGAGTTTAAATCACCAAGCTGTAATATATTGCATCCTAGGGCACACACAAAAATTGTAGATGTGATTGTCGAATCAGTGTCAATGATCTTTGAAAAATTGTGGGAAATGAGAGAGGTGTGGCAGAGTTAGAGAAAGAAGAACATTTGTCTCAGTTTTTTAAAGGGGAAAAAAAGAGGGCTTGTTCCAACTAGAGGCCTAGAAGCTTAACTTCAATCTCTAGCAAAATTCTAAGGATGTTCTGTTAGTACACAGAAAGGGAAGAAGTTAATATTAAGAACCAACAAGGATTGATGAAGGTACAAGGCATACCATATAGTTGTGTACAAGGCCACTGGCCTGGTAAGTTAGGGAAATGGACAGACTATGCCTGGATGTTGGCAAGGTATCTGACAAATCCTCTTACCAAATTTTTGTGAAGAAGATAATAAATACTATATAAGATAATAAATACTATATAAGAATCATACAAAACTCATTGAATAATAACGCTCAAGGAATGATGGATTAGTGTGCCCATGTGGACTTGATAGGCAGGTACTTGTGAAGTTCTTAAAGGCCCCCTTCTATTCACATTGTTAGCAGTGACCTGGATTAAGAAATAAATGGTAAGACATCGATCAGTCAAGTATGTATTAAGTGCCAGAGACTCAACTAGATTCTTAGGAGACAAATACATGAGTGAGAGATTTCCTGCCCTGGAAATGCTTACATTCTACTAGAAGGATACAATATGTACAGGGGTAAGTAAAAGATAAGTACACACACCACACACACACACACACACACACACACACACACACACACACAGTGTTTAGGGTAAGAGGGATCACCAATAATTAACAAAATCAGCAAAGGACTTTTGAAGTCGAAGATACACCCTAAACTGTTAATAGAGTTAGAGCTTCTAAAAGATAAAAGTGAAGAGGGATAGCATTCCAGGAAGAGAGGAAAAAGGCCTACAAAGAAGGGTGGGAGGCAGAATACTTCATAGCAAATAGGACAATTTGTCCAGGAGGTAGAATACATGGATCTGTTATATGTGTGTTGGGGGCTTGAGATGGCAGAGTAATGGGAATAATGTGTAATTAGTCTGGAAAGATAGTCTGGAGTCTCACTGTGAAGAACTTTCTATATCAAATTATAGACTGTATCTTAACCTAGAGTCAACAGGGAGCCAGTGTGTGACATGGTCACATCTGTACTTCAGGATCACTAAAATTGTGGTTGATAGACTCCAGATCCAAGAAAGTCTTGACAGACTAAAATGGCTAAATCTAATTAGATGAAATTTAATAGGGGTAAATGCAAAGTCCCACACTTGGTATGAAACAAACAAACAAAAATGTCAATTATCTAAGTACTAGATGGACGGGATGGGATAAGATACTCATTCACATGAAAAAGACTTAGGGATTCTAATACCCTTCAAGCTCAGTGGGTAGTCACATGAGTGAGACAGAAGCAAAACAATCGAAACCCAAGGATTCATTCTTAACCTGCATTAAGAGAAGTATGGCATCCAGAACAGAGGGAACTCTGTTTTCTCTGTTTGTTCAGCTGTCCAGATCATATCTGTGTGGTAGTCTGTTCTTTGACCGTATTTTAGGAATAATTACAAACCACTGAATCTGATGGAAATCAAACAGAAGAACATTTGACATCATGTTATATAAAGAATGGTCAAAGGAATTGGGAAGAGAGGAACATGTGGCTGCTGCCCAGGGATTGGAGGATGAGTTAGGGAGGAGAGCAAACGAATTTATTTTTTTTCCTGGTTCCAGAGAGCAGAACTAAAAATATTGCCTGGAAAATGCAGAGAGGAAAATTGTGATTTCATGTAGTGAAAATTTTCTTAACTGTTTGAACTTGTCAAAAAGGAGAATGTGCTCCCTCAGGAGCTAGTGGATTTCTTATCTCTAAAACTCTTCAAGCAGAGCCTGGATGGTCAATTGGCAGGAATGTTCTGCTCAAGTAGAGAGTGAGGGTGGAGGAGATGAAACTTGAGGGGTAATTTCAATTCTGAAATTCTACAATTCTACAAGTTGCACTTTCATTTTGTGTCACTATAGGAAACTCTTGGAGTCACAAAGCCTGAACCCAAAGGAATGACTCAGAGGAACATAAGATTTAGAGATGGAAGGAAACTTAGGGAACGTCTAGTCCAATTCTATCATTTTTGAGATGAGGAACTTGAAGCCCAGAGAGATCATAGATGACATGACCTGTCCAGTTATAAATAAGCCACAGAGATATCCTACACTGGCATTCCTGTTTGAATAACCAACATAGAGTTAGCTCATAAAACATATTCCTGAGTAACAAGCCTTCTCTACCCTAATGACCTATTACAGGCTGAATGTATGTGTAGGCTACAGAGTCAAGGGGGGGTATCACAGTACTGGGAAGTTGTTAGAGCATCAGTCAGATTATCCACTCCAGGCTTCCTCCAATTCAGCCATCTTCTCTACGTCCTGTCCTACTGGAATCTTGGACTTCACCCTTGGAACTATTTTGGACTGCGATAGGTCTTGCCCAGATTCAGATTTCCATTTAGCCATCTCCACATCATGTAGCCATAGGCATAGTCCCCTCTCCCGTTCCCCTTCATATAATCTTCCTTCATTAGAATGTAGCTCTTCGGAGGTAGTCATATTTTTGTTTACATTTATTTCTGTATCTGTAGTCCTTAGTACAATGGCACGCACGTAGTAAGTGCTTTATAATGTGTTCATGTTTCTTTCTGTGTCCCTGCCTATCTTTCTGCCTCTGCCTCCCCTCTTTTCCTCTCTTCCTCTCTCTCTCTCTCTCTCTCTCTCTCTCTCTCCCTCTCTCTCTCTCCCTCTCTCTCTCCCTCCCCCTCTCCCTCTCCCTCTCCCTCTCCCTCTCTCCCTCCCCCTCTCCCTCTCCCTCTCCCTCTCCCTCTCCCTTTCTCTCTCTCTGCCTTTCTCTCTCATTCAGCCCCTTCTTCTACACACTCATTTATGAATCTCAAGTGGTGTATTTTTTAGAACCAAAACAAAACAGAATGGCTAAGAATGCATTACTCCACTGAAGTCCTGCTCTGTTGCTACATCATGGGTTGTAAGTCATTCTGTAGTCCCAAAGGGGATGCCAATGGAAGGCAAAATCAGACATGTCTTATTAATCTGGAAAGGCTTAAAGAACAAACCTGACTATAGAACGAGACCCTGTCATTTGAAGATGCCAAAGTTTGGTGAGGGTCATCAGCTGATGGATTTTTTTTTTGGAGGAGAAGGATATTAGTAACACAAGAAACTGTCTATTAACCATATGGAAGCATTGTGAACTTTGCATTCTATATTGGTGCCATAAGTATCTACACTGATGTAGCCATAACTCTTTAGAAGTATTTTATTCACAGGATCAGAGAGTCCTTGCTTGAGACCTGGAGGGGAAATTAGAGGTTATCTAGACCAACACTCTTATTTCACAAATGAGGAAACTGAGGTTCAGTAGGTTATGTAATTTGCCTGAGTTCATACAGGTGGTAAGTGGCACACCTAGAATTTGAACCCAGCTTAGCTAGCTCCAAATCCAAAACTCTTTCCAGTATACAATGCAGCCTCCCAGAAAGGAATCTATTAAATATTTGGAGTTTGTTTGTATGCCTGTTTTGTTTAACATAAAACAACAACAAACAGAAGGAGGAAAAAGCAAATGTAAGTACTGTTCATTCTGACTGACCATCATGAACCCAGCTTCCAGTTGCCAAAAAAGCTTTCCTGATGCTTTGGATCAATATTGGCCTTACGAAGTCATTTTTTATTTCTGTTCAAAAACCTCATTGTGTTCTGTTTAAATGTATTTTAAATGCTAAATTCCTCTAACCCCAGAGCAGAGGTTTACAATTTATTATGCTTGTTGACAAGGAGACAAATTGTACATAAGTGTAAGGCAAATACAAGCAAAGAGGAATAGTGGGTTAGGGCTGGAGTAGGGAATGACTAAGAAACTACCTTCCTATTGTCCATGACTGGACAGCAAGCACCATCTATTGCATTTTTTCCTTCTTTCTTTTCTTCTAGGAAGCACAAGAAGCTACAAAGGAGAAAACCATATACACCATTTTCTTTACGGCTACAGCTATGGCTAGCATTAATTTACCACATGATTTCTTGGACCATGACCTCTAAATTCATAGTCTGCAAAATCACCAGAAAGCAGAGGACGGAGACATAAAGCAAAGAAAGTCAAAATCACAAAGGACGGTTGAGAAGTCATAGTGATATCATCGCCCTCTTATTGAAATAGCAAGTCCTTGTCACCAAGGCATACAAAAAGAACGATTGTTTCTCCAAAATGTTCACTGCTTCCCAAGAACTTGTTCATTTTTATTTCAACAGAAGTTGGCAGAATAATAAGATGTGGTTGGTCATCCAAATGACTTTCCATTGACAAAATGTCCCTTTATGGTACCAGCAGCAAGATCAACAGGGACACCCCTGCATTTTCATTCTTTTTAGCAAGTGCCTTGTTATTTTTCTCCAGAGAACAGCTCTCCTCTTTACTACAGCACAGGACTGAACGTGAAAAGCATAACTCTAAGGTTGGAAACTGGCCTTATCACCATCATCATCCTTGCATAGCTTTGCATGTTTTCAAAGTACAATCACAGCTCTGATCTCTGATCCTTAAAACAAGACTGTCATAGAATCATCAAACTTGAGTCAGCAATGGGGTCTAACACATCACTAGATAAGAATCCTCTCTTACAGCATACATTACAAATGGTTGACCAACCACTACATGCAGATCTTCAATGCTGGGACTTAACTCTCAAGGCATCTATCCCAAGGGGCATTTTAACTGTTAGAAATACTTTTCCAAAGACTTATATGAAGAGATACAAAATGATGGGAGCAAAATCAGGAGAACTAAGTATACAGTAACAACAACATTCTAAAGGTAGACATTCTTGAAAGACTTAGGAACTCTGACCAACACAAAGTCAAAGGACTCATGATGAGATATGAAAGAGAAAGAGAGAGAGAGAGAGAGAGAGAGAGAGAGAGAGAGAGAGAGAGAGAGAGAGATACAGAAAGAGAAAGAAAAAGAGAGAGAGAGAGACAGAGAGAAAGAGAGACGGAGACAGAGACAGACAGAAAGAAAGAGAGTGCTAACTAATGGATTCTAAGTACGGATTGAAGTGTATTTTTCTCTCTTTTGTTTTAGACCAGGAGACAGACATGCTAATGCAGGAATTTGTTTTGATTATGCACATTTGTCAAAGTTTTGTCTTCCTTGACTTTTCAATGGGTATAAGAGGGAATATAGGAAGAAGAAAATTCAGAATTGAAAATAAAACTAAATTGAACTAAAAAATAAAGTGGGTTTTTTTATTAATTTTTATTGGCCTCTTGCACTTTTGACCCAGCTCTCCAAGCTGTACCTATGGAGGCCAACTAGGACAAATCTAATCCATCTTCGAGATGATTGCCTTTCATAAAATGGAAACCAACTTTCATGACTGGCCTAAGTCTTTAATTTCTGCTCTGCAAATGATTTCTATTAACAAATTTCTCCCTATAGTAGCAGCAGCACCAACCTGATTGTTGCTTATTTTTTCTTCCCTTAAGTCTCCCCTTCTCCAGGCTGAGCACACCCAACTTCTTTAAAAAAACCAGTCTTCATTTGTTATGGTTGGAAACCCCTTTATTGCCATGATTACTTCCCTCTGGATGCACTCCATCTTATCAGAGTCTTTCTAAAAAACAAATGGATGCCCAGCACTGAAACACAATATTTTAGAGATGGCCTGACCAGGGCTATTGCCAATCTATTTTATAGAGAGTACACCTTACAATACAGTTGAAACTCATTTTGACTTAGATGCTATCCCACACTATAGATTCATTGAGTATATAGTCCACAAAAACCCCTGGATATTTTTTTTAGATTAATTCATTCTAGGCATGACTCCCACACCTCATACTTGGAAAGTTAATTTTTCAGAACCCATGTGTAAAACTTTACATTTATCCCAATTAAATTTAATCTCATTAAGTCAACAAGAATTTATTAAGTTCCTACTACGTGCCAGGCATTGTACTACATGCATTAAATTCAACCTAGTGTTCTAGCCTGTCAAGATTTTTGTCAATCTTGATTCTGAATTCTAATGTGGTAAGTGTATTTCATCTACAAATTTTATGAGCATGTTCTCGTTGTCTAAGAGATTAATAAAAATGCTCAATAGTCCAGTGTCACAGATCTCTGGAGCACTTCACTAGATAACTTTCAGGTTCACATCCAACCATTCATGTCTACTCTATGGGCCCATTTATTTTTTCTTTTCAATTAAAGGGGCCATCCCCCTCACTACTTTTTAAAGAGGCCTATTCACTGAATGGGCATTACCTCACTTTAACCCTAACCCTAAATGCTTAAACGGCCAAGGTCTCCCATTGCATCTTGTGCTGTCTCCAGTCATCTTGATGAATATCTGGTCACTTGATCCTGATGGCTCAGGAGGAGAAAGTGAGGCTGGTGACTTTGCAAAGCCCTCCCTCACTCAAAACAATGTCAAGTGTAAGTCATGTCATCATTTCTCTGTTATCATGGTCCTCTTCAAACACCAAGGATGAACACAACAACAATAAAATCATCTAGCCAATTCTGAACCAAAATAGCTGTATTACTCTATCCTACATCTCTCCAGCTAGTGTCCAAGAATTGCTTAAGAGGCTTCGTCAAATAATTGCTAACATTTAGGTGAACTATATCTAGAGAATTCTCCTGATCTACCTACTAGCCCAATAAACCAGGCAGAAATAATGAGACTGTCTTACATGACCTGTTCATGATGAAGCTATGTGAATTCCTTGTGATGATGATCTCTTTTTTTAAATGTTCACTAACCATCCCTTTAATAGATATTTTGAACATTACCAGAAACAAAATCAACATCCATGATTGATGTAGTTTGCAGATATCAATCTCTTCCTTTGGGAAAACAAAACAAAACAAAACAAAAATCTAAAACATTTTCCTTTCCCGATTTAGAGTGGAATAAGCATTTATTAAGTGCCTTCTGCATGTCAAGCAGTGTTTTAAGTACTTTACAAATATTGTCACATTTTATTCTCACAACAACTCTGTGAGGTAGGTGCTATTATTATCCCCATTTGACAACGGAAAAAAAAAAAACTGAGGGAGACAGACATTAAGTGACTTGCCTACAGTCACACAGCTAGGGAGTGTCTGAGGCTGGATTTAAACTCAAGCCTTCCTGACTCCAACTACAGCACTCTACCCACTACTCCACCTAGTTGCCTTTCACATTTGATCTTCAGGGATCACTCACAGTGATTTAGCAGTAATAGCCACCATTTTTTCAGTACCAAAGGATACAATTCATCTTGTCTTGGGAGAGGGGAAAGGGGAGCTAGGTAATTTCTTACTATCACCTTTCTTATCTTCAATAATGATTCCCTATTAGTCATTTTTGTTCTGCTCTTTCCAGGTAAAAGGTAAATAAGCATTTATTAAGCATTTGCTATATGTCTGTCACTGGGCTAAGGGCTTAGGGATACAATTACAAGCAAAAGGAAAGACAGTTCTACCATTCTAATGGGAAAAGACAACACACAAAAAGGGAGCTGGGCAGGGAAAAGAAGGGCACGGTGGTAAAGTCCTTAGACTCAGACACACAGCAAGGAGGAGAATGAAGAATGACTAGCCTGGGCTCATTCCAAAATGGAAGCCCTTTAAGGAACTCACCAATGGCAGAGTGGAGGGATGCAAAATAGGAGATAATCAGCTACGCCTTTTCTCATTGTTGTAATTGTTGTCCCATCCAGCCTGGGCAGTTGACCCATTGCATTTTTGACTTTCCTACTTTCCCCAACATAACTCAATGTTGTTTTTTTTTCTTTTTGCTTATTGCCATCCTTAGTATTCTTTGCCAGTCTCTTCATTGTGAGCTTTGGCACTCTTGAAATTATTTTAGAGAACTATTCCATGCTTTTATATTTGTCCTCTACTACCTCTTCTTGCTTCCATCCTCAATATATGATTTGCTTCTTTGTTTATTTTATAAAATCCAAGTGGGTTGTCAATGAGTTCTCTCCACAGCCACATCCATCTCTTTTCTTCTTTATCAGCAGGATGTATTTTCTTACTGAGAAAATCCTATCTCTCCCTGTTTCACTTCTGTGCACTTTTAGGTCACAGGTATCTGCCTACACTTTCCTTAAAGCCTTTGAAATCTCCTTTATTAAAATCTAAAGTACATGTAAGCCTATGTATGATTGCTCTCTTTCTTTAACCCAAATTCTAAGCTGGAGAAGTCACTTGACCTCAAGATTTCCATTACTCAGGATAGGTAGGTGGTGCAAGGAATAGAGAAGTGATCCTGCACTCAGAAAGATATGAGTTCAAATCCAACCTCCAACACTTACTAGCTGTGTGACCTTGGGCAAGTCACTTAATCCCAATTGCCTTGCCTTCCCCCCTCAAAAAAAAATTCCTATAATAGATATATAAGGTTGGAGAACCTTCTTTATTCCCTTTTCCTGGATGAATAAACAGAGATAAGTTACAAAATATTACTTCCAAGAAAAAAGTAGCTATACAGAATAGTACTAGTTTCAACTCCTGATGCCAAAGGAAAAAGGGTTAATCCACAGGTATTGTTTAAAGACAGAGTTTCCACAAAATAGAGTTTTATCTGGACAAGATTTTATTTACAGCAAACAACATGGCACACATATGCTCTGCTTTCCCCTCAGAAAACACCCAGTTACTTCCTCAAGTAAATAAGAGCAAATAAATAGATGCCTCAGTGAAAGATCTTTGTACACTCAGCTCACAGCAAACTTCAGATCCTCCTGCTAATAAAGGACCCTGATGTGGGCACCCCAGCAAATCGCTACAATACTAAACAACTCAGTCTCACTTCCTTCAGTCTTTACCCATGTCCCTCCCTGCCCCCCTTTCCCATCACATTATCCTGTCTTTAACCCCAATGCTTCCAAATGACCACTTTTAATGGGTTCTGACAGTATTCTAGATTGTAGTTTTAGGTGTGTGTGTGTGTGTGTGTGTGTGTGTGTGTGTGTGTGTGTGTGTGTGTGTGTGTGTGTGTGTGTTGATGAATAGGAACAGGGAGTCTGAAAAATTATCTGGAAAGGAAAGTGATTTTTCCTGTGGAGATGCCAGGGGATTATAGCAGGTAGTTCAGTGTAATTCAGATGAGAATAGACCAAGCCCCATAGTGGGACAAAGGTTGTGCTAAGCACTTCCCAAGAGAAAGTAATTAGAAATCCAGTTCCCTGATTTCAAGAAACTTTCAATTCATCTGGAGAAACGAGTGATTCTCCCAGCTCTTTCCACCTCCAAAAAAAAAAAAAATAGAAAAAACAAAAAATCTGGCAAGGAACAACATATTCTGTCAGGATATACTGTATAAACTATTTATTTTATTGCGTAAGGAAAGAAATGACATACATTATTTAAAGTGAACAGGAATTACTTTTTTTAAGTATTCTTAAATATTTATTTTACTCTTATATTTATTGATGCCTTTTGTTTTTTGCAGTACAGTCATTTCTGAAAAATTCTTCCACCAATTCTCCACCCAGAAAGCAGGCCCTTGTAACAAAAAAAAAAAAAAAAAAATTTAAAGAAATAGGGAAAAAAGGTATTTCAGCAAAACTAACAAATACATTGACAATATCCGACAGTATAAACAAAGTTCCACAGCCATTACTTCATCCCCCACCCCATTCCCAGGTATTCCTTCTTGATGGATAGAAGTCATCTCTTTGGAATAAAGAATCACAGAACCCAATACACTGTAAGCTCTTGGAGGGCAGGCGTTGTTTGATTTCTACCTTTGTAGCCTCAGCACAGCTACACCCAATGCCTGACATAGAGCCAACACTTACATGTATAAGGAAGGAAGTCAGGCAGGTACGCAGGAATAAAGGGAGAGAGGGAGAAAGAAAAGGGAAGAAGGGAAGGAAGGAAGGAGGGAGGCAGGGAGGGAGGAAAGGAGGGAGGGAAGGAACGAACAAACGAAGAAGGGA
The DNA here is from genome assembly GCF_028372415.1 of Notamacropus eugenii. Lineage (NCBI taxonomy): Eukaryota > Metazoa > Chordata > Mammalia > Diprotodontia > Macropodidae > Notamacropus > Notamacropus eugenii. The sequence goes on from NC_092872.1 coordinate 233,968,183, forward strand.
GGGAGAAAGGGAGGGAAGGGAAGAAGAAGGAAGGAAGGAGGGAAAGATGAAAGGAAGGAAGGAGGGAGGGAGGGAAGGAAGGAGAGAAGGAAGGAGAGAAGGAAGAAGAGAAGGAAGGAAGGAAAGATAGAAGGAAGGAAAAATGGAAGGAAGGAAAGTTAGAAGGAAGAAAAGATAGAAGGAAGGAAGGAAGACAGAAAAGGAGAAAGAAAGAAGGGAAGAAGTAAAGAAAGAATAAAGAGATGGAAGAGATGGAGGAAGGAAGATAGAATGAAGGAATAAAACTTTACCAATTAAATTCAGCTTAGGCAGGGGTTCTACCATAAATAAAGAAACCCTTGCTGGGTGGAGTATCAGGGACAGGGAAGCAGCACAAAGCAAGGAGATACCTGAAGTTTATCAACAGGAAGGCATCCAAAGATGGAATGGGATGCCTCAGGAGGACATGGCCACACCCCCACTGGAGCCCTTCTCACAGTGGCTGGCTGGGCACTGATTCAGAATATTGCAGCTGGGACTGTGTCTGTGTAGGGTTAGATGAGGTGATTTCTGAGGTCCCTTCCAACTCTGAGATGCTATGACATTTTTTAATCTAATCCCATTATTTCACAAACGAGGAAAAGCAATGATAGATTTCCTGATTTGCCAAAGTGTTATTTAGATAATTAAGTAACTTTCCTTTCTTTTTTCCTTTGTTAATTAGAGATACAGCCCAGGAGTCAATACCTCTAACATTTCCATTCTACCTTATTCCCCTTCTGCTTCCCCGCATGTCTTCAGGGTGAAATTATCTGGCAGGAAAGAGACCAACCACCTGAAACCATGCAGGGAAAATTCAACAGGGCCACACATCTTTCCCCATTCAGACACATGTCAGACATTATGTGACCTTGGACAAGTCACTTGACCACTTTCTGTCTCTGTTTCCTCAACTGTAAAATGGAGATAATAACAATAGTACCTACCTCCCAGGGTCATTGTGAGGAGCAAACAAGATAATATTTTTAAAGGGCTTGGCACAGCACCTAGTACAGAATAGGCACTTGAATGTTTGCTTCCTCTCTCCCTCCCTCCCTCCCTCCCTTCCTTCCTTCCTTCCTTCCTTCCTTCCTTCCTTCCTTCCTTCCTTCCTTCCTTCCTTCCTTCCTTCCTTCCTTCCTTCCTTTCCACTTATACACACAGCCCTCCTGCAAATTAGCCCTTGGTCAACTGGAACCTAGTTCCCAAATTCAGTGGGATTGAACTGGATTTTCTAACTCTGCATGACCTCCAAAGTTCATCCCCAGACTATTCTTTTAATTAAAAAGACAGTTCCATTTAGGTGTATCTCTAAATTTTAAAGCATTACAGTTAACAGGTTATTTCAAATTGTCCCTGTCAGCTCGAGCTAGGGGAAGCTCTCCCAATGTCCCTCTAGTGAATCATAATTTGCTTCAAATTTTAAAGGACAAAACTTCTTCTTGGCAGCCTCCTGTAGGGAGGAGAACAAATTCCAATGTTCTTTAATACATCTTGAAATAATTTATGAAACTTTGTGAATATATTATTTCAGGGATGTGCATTTGCAGTCAAAGAATAATTATTCTCTGTTAGAGGATGGCTTTGAAGGGACATTATCTTTCTTTTCATAGGTGATGGTTGAAAGAAACAATGCTTCAAAGCCACTTTCAGGTTAGAAACCTCTACTTAGGAAATCAAAGCTAATTTGATTAGAAAAGATGTTTAATTAACCACCAAGTCTATAACTTTGCCATTGAGGAGAAATCTAGATGTCATGTGTTGGAATTTTAAGGAGATTACAGCTAACAGAGATAATTACTTTTCTTTTTCGAATGATACATGTTCTAATTTTATTAAATGGGAATGACCAAGGTCTCCAGCTAAATCACAAAAGCCACCTCTTCCATTTACAATGTGGTCTAGTCAAATACGGGCTCCCTGGTCTCATCTTATGTGCCAGATCACTCTCAACAGTTTTTCCCTCAGTAATGAAGGAGGTGATAAATCACCCATGGAGTAGGGTACGACAGCCATTGCCATTGTCAGTACACCACTTAAAAAGAGTCAGCTCTTAACAAAAAAAAGAAAAAACCCTCAGCTGTGGCTGGAGAGAAAGCCATGCTGGGTAAGGGAAGCTTTTGAGTGGGGGGGGGGGGGGGGAGAGGAAGAGTGAAATGCATTTATTCTAAAGAATACTGGTAGGGAGGAGTGGGGGGGAAGTGAGGGTACAAAATTAAACCCATTTTGTAAAGTAAGAAAGAGGAAATAGCCAGTGTCCCTGAACGTCCAAAATTAGGTCATAGATTTCCAGAGAGGCAAGCAATGTGGTCTGCTGAGAAATGCCTTACCTCCTCTTCTTTGTCTATCTGAATCTTTCTTAACCAGCTCCCATCTCACCTCCTCTAGCTCAAATACATCTCTCCTTTCTAGTAACTGTCATTGTACTCCAGGCCATACCCCTAAGTTTAGCCTTCAATTGTTCTCCCAGAATATAACATATGTTAACTGTAGTCTTCACCAGATAAAATATAAGCATTTCACAGGCAAAGACAGGATCTTACACTTCTTTTGTGTATCCCCGAAGTTGGTGATCCAAAAACACTTTTTGATTATAGATGGAGTCACCCTTTCCTGTTTGATAAAGTCTAGAGATTGTGTTCCAGGTCTGTGATTCATGAGCTTGTAAGAGTGGGAGCAGGTAGAAGACCTAGAGATGATTAAGGTAGAGGGAGCTGTTTTAGGGAGTGTGGACTGGGCCATGGAAACTCCACCAACCAGGTGCCATTGTGAAGGCATGCCCCTGAGAGAACCAATTTTCTAAAGTTATGTTGAAAGAGACTGTAGATATTCAGTGAGAGCTACCTGGCCAGTTCCCTTTGACCACAATCTGCATTAAAAGAATCCCTCCCTCCTTCCCTTCCTTCCATCCTTGCTTCCTTCTTCCTTCTTTCCTTCCTTCCCTCCCACTTTCCTCCTTCCTTCCTTCTCTCCTTTTTTCTCTTTCTTTCTCTTTCTTTCTTTCTTCCTCCCTCCCTCCCTCCCTCCCTCCCTCCCTCCTTTCCTCCCTTCCTCTCTTCTTCCTCTGCTTCTTTATTTCCTCCCTTCCTTCCTTCCTTCTTTCCTTCCTTCCTTCCCTCCCTCCCTTCCATTTTTTAAAAACCAAACCTATGATTTCCTTGTGAAGAGAATTCCCAGTGAGGAATTCCCTCTACCAATGTTGTTAAGCACCTGAATAGGCACTATTCAAAGTTATAATTATGTAAAATATGGTAAGTTGTTCCAACCCAATGGAATTATGCAAATTCAAATAATGTGACCAATTCAGGGGATTCATTACTTACACTAATGCAAACCTAGCTGCATTTATAATTATAGAGAGTTGCCCAGAATACTGAGAGGTTAAATGCCTTGTCTGAGATCTTACAAATAGTCTATACAAGAGACAGTACTTGAACCCAGTGTTTTCCTACTCTCAGGTCAACTATATTGTGAACTGTTGCCTCTCAAGAGGAAATCATTCTCTATGGTAAATGCAATATTTGTATTCTATATTTACAGCCTTCCTCAGATTACTCAGAGGATATGTGCTTTTTAAAACCATAAAAACTGTGGATTTGAGCTAATGCCATTTAAATAAAGTCTCTTAAATCTTAGTTCAGGTCATTTTAAATTTAATTTCCTTGTCTCCTAGGCTAATGATCAGAGGGTTGAGGAGCACATATTGAATTTTTTCTGGGCACAGACCCTCAAGAGTACCATCCACAGAAGGATAGAGAGGAGTGTGGTCCACACCGATATAGGATGTTAGACCCATGGATGCAATAATATATGGTAGAAGTATTGAAACATCAGTATCTTTCAAGTAGAAAGGCTTCAGTGCATTCACTGACTGTGACAGTTTGAGTGACTGAACTCTGTGTAGTCAGAGACTCATCTGATTTTCTATGATTTTAGCATCTTTCTTTGTAGCACTTCGATGCCAAATTAGCAAATACTTATTAAGCAGCACACGTATGCCCAGACCAGTGCAAGACACGTCAGGAGACGCAAGCTATGGGTCCAGCCCATTGAGAAGCCAGGAGTTTGGGTGCACAGGCGAGAAGAGGCCACTTAAAATCACTGAGAATAAGAAAGAAGTCACTTTTTCTCTCTGTACTTCCACTTTCCCATTTGTAAAACATGAGAGTTGATTTTTTTAAAAATAAAACTAATTCTATATAATTTGAATGATCATTTTGTTTTTTAGTTTCTAACTCTCTTCAGTGTCTGACCCCCATTTGGGGGTTCCTTGGCAGAGATACTGGAGCGGTTTGCATTTCTTTCTCCAGCTTATTTTACAGATGAGGAAACTGAGGCAAACAGAGTAAAGTGACTTGTCCAGGGTCACATAGCTAGTAAGTGGCTGAGGTCATATTTGAACTCAGGTCTTCCTGACTCCAGGTCTTGCATTCTATCCACTATATCACCTAGCTGTCCCTTTAATGAGCAAACTTATCCCTAAAGAAGACATAGGATAACATAGCTTTTTCCCTTCTTCTTGCAGAAGTAGGGGTTATAATGTGGACCAATACATATACTATCAAATTCAGTTGATCTATTGGCTTGTTTTGCTAAATTGTCTTCCTCCTTTCCTCTTTAAAAAATGTTATTATTTTAGAAGGCTTGCTCGTTGGGAAGGGGCTGGTAAATTTTTAGCAATAGGCTCTCCCTCCCCAAAAAAGTTACGCATGACACACTTTAAGTTTAATCTGAATTACTAACATTTTCCTCAGGACTTGCTTAAGTCTAGATAATTTACAAAATAATAAATTAAGCTCTGATTTGTAATTTTGCCAGTTTCCAAGATCTAAATGTTCACAATGAAAATTTAATATTGCCTCCAGAGCCAATATGATCTGACTCCAGTATAGCCCCAGGAAAAGGAGAAGTTGCTGGATCCAGAAATTAAAGTGATGTAAAAACAAAAGATGTCAATATATTAAAAAAAAAATTAATGAAGGGGTCAAATGAGATCAAAGGGGTATATCACTTGGAGTGTGTGAATTTTAAATATATATATGTATAGATATATTCATAACTATCTTTCAATATAATTGGCTTCCTTTGTAATCCTATTTTATTTTATGGACTTTTGAAGTATTGTTCTGGGAAGAAGTCCATCAGCTACCTGATACTGCCAAAAGGGTCCAGGACAACAGTAATAAAAAAATGAAAAAGAAATCCTGGACTAGATGATTCCTAATACCCTTCAAGTTCTAAAACACTGTAACTTCGTCTCACAAGATAACGTTTAATCAAGTGCAAATTATGTGGTTCAGACTATTAGCAAGAGAATTGCTCAGAGAAAGTAAAAATCACACTAGGCTGCAGTGGTCAAGGAATCATGGAAGAGGTAGGGTTGGCCTGGGGTCTCAGAGAAAGGGAGGACTTAGTAGGTAGAACAATGGGGCAAGAGGAATGATACAGAGACATGAATCACTTTATGGGCTGATAGTCAATCAGTGAAATGCCTACCATGTGTCAGCCATTGTACTAAGTGCTGAGGATACAAAAAGAGACAAAAGATAGCCCCTGCCCTCAAGGAGATCCCAGTCTAATGGGGGAGATGAGATGCAATCCAATCTATAAAAAGCAAGCTACAGAGGAACAGGATAAATAGGAAGTGTTTAACCAAGCCAATCAATGGGATGAAGGTCCCTTGGTAATTCATGCTGGATTATTTCATTTGAGCCCCACCACTGCCCTGGTCTGTAGATGCTATAGGTAGGAATGTCACAATTTTAAAGAAGAGGAAGCTGCTCCTCAGAGTTTACATGATTCAGTATGGCTAGAAGCTAGCAAATGTCCTAGATAGGATTTGAAATCAGGACCTCCTGATGACATGTCTACATGGTACAATAACCTATTACACCATGCAGCCTAGGACACATGACTTCTAATAGCTCCCTACATTTTTATATAGTGCTTTAGAGTTTGCAAAACACTTTACATTATTTTCTCATTTGAGGTTCATAAAAAAAAAAAAAACAGGCCAGCTTTGAAATAAACTGCTTTTGAAGCCAATATGTGTTCCCACACTGTTCTGTGCAAAATGCTGCTGTTCTCTGTGATGATATGATCTCTGCATGAAACATGAAGAACATGGGATTTGATGATCTGATGTATCTACCCATGACTTTTTCCAATCCCTTCTCCCCCACCCCCAAGCCCCGGAGAGTATGGGGGGCAGCATATGATGTGGAGAAGGGGGGAATTTGACAGAACCTATAGAAAGGAGGCTTCTGGGTCATTTTTATACCTGTAGCTGCCAAACCTCCAAAGTATTAGGGAGAATACAGCAATGTATTGGTGGAATGAAATACTTCGTAATGGAGAAGAAACATCGCTATAACCTGCATTTATTCCAGAGGGGAGGACGTGTGTGAACGGGGTGGTAAACTGCTGAATTATGTATTTGTGGTTTGCTGTTATTTTTGCATTCTGTTAATAATTTTAATTCCATGCAATCACTACTTAGCTTCATTACTTAGGAGAGAATGCCTTCTCCCCACCCCCTTCTTGTAGTAGCAATGCTTGAAACCATGGCGTAATTAACATAATTAAGGTATTAATAAAGATTGAAGGGGTTGGACACTGTGTGAAATGCTTAATTTTGTGTATCTGGAGCTGATTGACTGTTTAGGTTTGCATTTCAGCTGTCACCCAAATTATGTGTAATTAAGCCAAAAGCTCAGTTCTGCTTGTCTTTTTCCCAGCATGGATGGCAGGCAGATTCACATCCAGATAGGAGGTGGTAAATCTGCGCAATCCATTGCAGCTCTGTTTCCACATTTTTTTAAAATGAATTTTTGGCCTTTTCCACTGCATTGGAATTCTATCATTAGCTTTTACCATGGAATTGATGCTGATGTTGGACAAATAAAATGGTCTCCATTACAGACTATTCTCCTTGTTCCCCATGCTGATCTTTGGATTATTATTTTATTTTATTTTTTAGATTCTCCATTCTGGATGGACCCAGGTAAGATCTGATTTCAAAATATCAGGACTCTCACATGGGAATGATCATTGCTCCCACCCTCCCAGCCAAAGGAATTATGGGTCACAAAGCTGGAAAGGCAGGCTACAACCCTAGAAACCTTCTTGAATTTCACATGACAAAACTTGCATTTTAACTTGGAGGCAATGGGAAGCTATTGAGAATTCTTGAGCATGAAACTGACATCAATCAATAAACACGCATTAAGCACCTACCATGTACCAAGACATGATAATAATAGCTGACAATTATGTCATTGTACATGTACTGCCTTAAAGTTCATCCTAACCCTATTACCCCTATTTTACAGATAAGGAAACTGAGGCTAAGAGCTTTTAAGTGACTTGCTCAGGATTATAAAATCAGTGAGCATCTGGAAAGGAAATTTGAACATGGATCTTCCTGCCTTCAAGTTCATCCATTCATATGACTTCCCATTGGGTCAGAATCCAGAGTTTTGAAGCAGAATGAGACATCATGCATGCTATATATCTTTCCAAGGAGGATCAGAGTGTTGCCCTCAGTCTTCAGCTTGATTAACAACTGGCACATGGCCCAGAGAGAGCCTTCCAACAAAGCTCCCCCATTAGTAACTTGTCAAAGAATAAGAAGAAACGTTTTTTAAAAGGAGAATAATCAATAATCACATGAAAACATGTTCCAAATCAGTAATAATAAGAGAATCACAGATTAAGCCACCTTGAAGGGTTTGCCTCATTATTTCCAATTTGGTAAAATGGAAAAAAGTCAATATTGGAGGGGTTTTGGAAAGACAGGCAGGTCCCCTTGATTCTGATCAGATCCAAGCAACTATGTACTCATACACTTTTGGTAGACCTGTGTGTCAGTACAACTGTTATGAAAGACAATTTAGAGAACAAGAAATCTGACTAAAACATTCATACCCTCTGACCCAGAAATTTCACTCCTGAACATAATGCCTTATGAGGGTCAAAAATAAAAAAGAATATCTATAACAAAATATTCATAGCAGTATTTTTTTATAGCAGTAAAAAAACTGGAAACAAAGTAGATGTCCATTGACTGAGGAATGGCTGAACAAACTTTTACTGACTGAACTCTTGCATTCACACCTCACACCAGAACTGAAACTCCTGCCTCTGGGACCCTGCCCCCTGCCCCCTTTCCAACTCAAGGACATTAACATGTAAGCTACCTGAGGACAGGGATTGTTTTGCTTTTATATTCATATTCTTATGTGAGTACTTATGTGAGTATTTTTCATTCATTTATCATTGAATTTTTTTCCTACGCCCCATTAGAAGCATTAGGTCTCAGGAATGAATGGGGGAATGAGCATTTCCAGAAATAACTGTCATATAAAAACAAAGACTTTAATAAAACATGTTTTGAACTCAAAAGTAAGAAACATAAAAACTCAAAAGTAAGAAACATGGAACCCATACGGATCTGACGCCCTGGCATAATGGTACTATGATATAACAGGTACTATAATAATAATAATAGCTAGTGTTTATATGGCACCTAGAGAAGGTTTCTAGGGTTGTAGCCTGCCTTTCCAGCTTTGTGACCCATAATTCCTTTGGCTGGGAGAGTGGGAGCAATGATCATTCCCATGTAAGAGTATAGTATAGTATAGTATAGTATAGTATAGTATAGTATAGTATAGTATAGTATAGTATAGTATAGTATAGTATAGACACTATACTAAGAGCTTTACAATTAACATCTCCTTTGATCCTCACAACAATCCTAGGAGGTGGATGCTATTATCTCCATTTCACAGATGCAGAAACTGAGGCAAACAGGGCTAAGTGACTTTCCAGGATCACACAACTAGAAAATATCTGAGGCCAGATTTGAACTCAGAAAAAAGAGTCTTTCTGACATCAGGCCCTGCGCTCTATCCACTGTGCCACCTAGCTATATATGTTGTACTGTATTTTTACTTATTTTGTTAAACATTTTCTAATTACAATCCAATCTGGTTCTCCGAAAATCTCGCCAAGAGTCTGACATCTCTGGCATAGATTTCTGAGTATCAAAGGCAAGATTTTGGGGCCCTTTTGATGAAAGAATCCTCAGGGCCATAGAATATGAGCCAGACCTGGCTGGTACAATGGAAGGAGGGACCTGCATTATCAGTTCTAGCCCTGCCACTAAACTGATTAGCTAATGACCTTGAGCACACCTTACCTCCTTGGACCTCAGTTTCCTTATCTTTAAATAAGAGGTTAAATTAGATGAAGTCTAACCTCTTTAGCTCTATCAGAAGGTAGTGTGGTTAAAACTTGAGGCCACTGCCTAAAGGAGATCAATCCAAGCAAGCATGGGAGGGTGCAGAGGATCAAAGTTACCAGAAAAAAAACAGCTCAGAAATCATGAACCAGAGTCCAAAATGAAGGATTGAGATTGATGATGAAGATAATCATTATATTTATAATAGCTGACATTAAATAACACTTCAAATTCTGCAAAGTATTTTTACATAAATTACTTCATTTAATCTTCACAACAAACCTGGGAAGTAGGTGCTGTGATTTTCTTCATTTTACAGCTGGGGAAATGGAGGCTGAGAGATTGAAGCAATCTACTCTAGTTCAAACACCTGACAAATGCCTAAGCCAGAACTAGAACACAGGTGTCTTACCAATTCCAAATTTGCCACTTTATCCATTACACCAGTTCGCCACCCCAAGGTATTTCCAAAGCTTCTAAAAGTCTGTGTTCACTTACTTGTCCTGGTAGATTCAGATTTTGAACCTGCTCCACTCACACAAGGTCATGTTCCTTACAGCATCCTAAGGATCAATGAGGAATACAATCCGGACCTGCGTTATTTTCACCAAGGTATTCCAAATAGAATTATCTTTATGAGCTTTAAAAAAAATTTTTTTAAATTGTAAGCAGCCACTGGCAGAAAGGGGTGGGGATGTCACCATTGATTGATGAACTAATGAATTAACTTCATGAAGGTTGTCATTTCTAAGACCATCCCTACCCTATTAAACAGCAGCTACAAACTGGCTTATGACTGGTCAAGGAGGCTAACCTTGGGCAACAATGAAATTAATTTCCTAAAGAATACCCAAAGAAACAACTCTAATGAAGAAATTGTAATGAGCCCTCCAGAAAAGATTGACTTAAACATCCCTACCACCACCACCACCATTAGCACCACCACCACCACCACCCACCATCACCACCAAGAGATAATCCCAGCATTTTACAATCCCTCAAAGCAGCATCTCAACTCACCCAACCACTCACTTATCTATTCCAAATAAGTGTTGGATCTGAATTTCCTGTGGCAGTGAGAGGAGGGGAAATACCCAAATAATCTTAGCCCACAACTATTTGGATCTCAACTTTTAGGCAGAAAAAAAATACATTTCTCTTTCATTTTAAGCCATTAAAGTCTGAGAAACTTTAGCTCACATGACTGAACTCTGGATCAAACAAAACTGCCTGGGGTGGGTGACAGAGTTTGTTTAAAGAATTGAATCTACCTCAAAACCCAGGATATCCTTCTTTATTTGGAGAGACACAATACCTCAGATCACTCTCCTTGCCCAAGACTTCCATAGAATTCTTCTTGCACTTGTCCCCACCTCCAGGCTCCTTCTTAAAGAAGCATGCCTTCTCCATGCATTTACTCTTTCTTCTCTTGGAACCCTAACAATAATTGGCATTTATGTAGCACTTTTAGGATTTATGAAAAAAAAAAAACCACTTTATCTGCATTTGATCCTTAGGACCTTCCCATTGCATGTTTCTAGAATTTTATAAGATCTTACATTTAGAGCTAGAAGGAACCATAGATGTCACTTGCGTCCTATCATTTAACAGATGAGGAAACTGAGGCCGGGAGAGATTAACGTGAGTTGTCCTCGGTCACCAATAGTAAGTGTCAAAGGTGAAATTTGAATACAAGACCTCCAACTACAACTATGGTGCCCTTTGTGGATAAAGAGCCAAATCTGGAGTCAGGAACACCTGAGTTCAAATCCAATTTCAGATAGTTAACTAGTTGTGACCCTGGGAGGGAACATTGTTTACCTCAGTTTCCTCATCTATAAAATGGAAATAATAATAGCACCTACTTCTCCGCACAAGTCTGTATGTGCACCCCTTTCATTGATCTTTAGGATGCTGTAAGGAACGTGACCCTGTGTGAGTGAGGCAGATATGCTCAGCACAGTGCCCGGCGCATAGTAGGTACTAAAGGAATGTTAGTTATTTTTGTTGTTGCTATTGTCATGCAGTCTGGAACAATTTATTACGTTCTATTGAAGATGAATCCTGAAAGTGACTTTCAACCAGAAGAAACATGGCATAGTGGGAAAAGTTTTGAACTTGGAGTTTAAATTCCAGATTCAAATCCCTCTGACACTTAGTCAGATGTGGCTACAAGAAATAATAATTTCTCCAAGATTGTTTCCTTAGCCATAAAATGTGATGAAAATATATGTACCTCCTCACCACACACATACACTTAATAAACTCCAGTGGCTCCTGATTACCTCTGTTCCGTTGTTTCAGTCTGACTCTTTGTGACCCCATTTGGGGTTTTCTTGGCAAAGATACTGGAGACGTTGCCATTTCCCTCTCCAGCTCATTAGAAGGAAACTGAGGTAAACAGGGTGAAGTAACTTGCTCAGAGTCACATACAGTTAGTAAGAGTCTGAGGCTGGATTTGAACTCTGGCATTCCTGACTCCAGGCTCAGACCTCTATCCACTGCACTATCTAGCTGCCACTCTATGACCTCTAGGATCAAATATAAAATCCTCTCTTTGGTCTTTAAAGGTCTTTACAACCTGGTCCCTTTCTAGCCTTCCAGTCTCCCTACAACTAAATCCCCTTTGCTTAACTCTACAAAGTAGTCACGTTGGCCTCCTTGCTGGACCTCAAGAATGACCCAACCCATCCTCTCTCCATCTCCAATCCCAGCTTCTGCAGGAGCCCATGCCTGGCCCCTCAGATGCTGGGCTCTTTCCTCTGAGGCTGAGGGAGAAGTCAGTACTTCCCCTCCCTTCCATCTACTTTGACAGCTAGAGTATCCAAAGGCTGGAAGCCTGGATCTGGAGTCAGGAAGATAGGATTTCAAATTTGCTTTGAGATTCTTACTAGCCATGTGACTGCACAAGTCAGGTTTTGTCTGCCTCAGGGTCTTCAACTATAAACTGGGGTTAATAATAGTGCCTACTATTGGTTGTTTTGAGAATATTGGAAAGTGCTGACCACAGGTCTGGCACACAGTAGGCATTTAATAAATGGTTATTTCCATCCTTCCACCCACCTTCCCTTCTTTCCTTCTTCTCGTCCTTTTCTTCTTCTTTTCCTCCTTCCTCCTTCTCTCCCTCCTTCCACCCTCTCTGTCTTTTTTCTTTCCTCCTTCCTTCCTCCCTCTCTCCTTTCTTCCTTTCCTGCCTTCCTCCCTTCCTTCTCTCCATCCTTCCTTTCCTTTCTCCCTCCTTTCCTTTTCTCCTTCCTTCCTTTTCTTCCTTCCTCCCTCTTTCTTCCCAACTTTGCTCCCTCCCTTCCTTCATTCCTTCCTTTGTTCCTTCATTCCTTCCTTGTATACATTTTATATATATCTAGTTATATACGTATTGCATCCCCAGTATAATATATACTCCATGACAACAGGGACTGTTTTTGCTTTTCTCTATATGTCCAGCATTTAATACAGTACCTGGCACATAGTAAGAGCTAAATAAATGCATTTAGATTGATTGATTGAAGGTTGTTATGAGCAAAGTGTTTTGAAAACTCAATATAGCATATCAACATGAACTAATATTATTATCATTCCTGCCTTAGATCAGAAGTTCTTGACACATTTTTTTGTCATGGATCTCTTGGGCAGGCTGGTGAAATCTATGAACTCCTCAAAATATTATTTGTGAATGTGTAAAATTGTATATATATAGACTTACCAAAAAAACCTAATCACATTGAAATAGTTATCAAAAAAATCTTCTAATAAAAATAAGTGTTCAATCACCAGGTTAAGAGTCCTTGGCCGAGAGGGCCTTTGGACACCAGTTTCTATATGTGATGAAAAGCAGAGTATCACAAACCCAAGAAGGCCTTTTCAGTTAGCACTGTAGTTGATTAGAGCAGACGGTGCAGTGTGATAGAAGGGTCCCTGCATTTGGAGTTAGAAACTAGACTCTAGTTCTAGCTCTTGTATTTCCTAGCTCTCTGACTCTGGACAAGTAGGTCATCTCTCTCTTCTAATTCTCCATTTCCTCATCAGCAAAATGGAAGTAATCATGCCTACACTACCTGTCTGACAGGTATGGGGTGAAGAAAACACCTTGTAAACATTTAAAACGCTTTAGAAATGTGAACTTTCATCCTTGCTCTCATCCTTGAATATCAGTGTTATGAAAGGAGAAGAAAACTCTGGTACGTAATGCCCATTTCTGGCCCTTCCATCAGGAAGGCAGGGCAGCTGAGCATCCCTCAGGGAGCTTGATTACCTCTTCGTTTAATCTGGGAATGGATCACAAACCCCATCCTCAAAACCAGAAGTCTCTGGAAACACATTTCATGGGACACAAATAAGCCATGAGCAGACACATAGGAGAAAAAAAAAAATTAGCTTGGCTTGCATTTTTCCTCGATCCAACAAGCCTCCCCGAATCTGCCAGGAAAGGCCGTGCAGAAAAGCTGTCTAATATTACAAATGCTGCTTAGCATTTATATGGGGATTTGACTTTTAAAAGCACTCTGAAATCATTAATTATCCAACTCCACAACAGCTCTGAGAACAGGGCTGCATTAGGCACGACAGTCAGGGAATATTGCATTCATTAATGCATGCTTTATCTGTACAGTCCAGACACCCAGCTTCCACAGTTGTCCAAGAGATCCTTCCACCTGTCTTTCAACTTGTTTCATTATGAAGTTCTAACAAACACTGTGTGGTATAACAGAAAGGTCAATAAAGTGGAAATTCGGGAACCTAGGTTCTAGCCTTAGCTCTTGTATTTCCTACTTGTAGGACCTTGGGAAAGTCATTTAACTTTTCTCTAAAGGCTTCAATCTCCTCCATCTAGAAAATGGACTGTGTCTCTGACTTACCCATAGGCTTCATGAAAGTCTATGACTCATGGAAATTGACCTTTCGGTCAACAAACCAATTAGTCAATAAGTATTTATTAAGCATTTGCTGTGCGAGGCACTCTGCTAAATCCTGGGGATACAAAGAAAGGCAAAAAAGAGAGAGAATGAGAGAAAGAAAGAGAGAAAAGTCTCAGTGCCTACCAGATATAGAATAGAGGCAAGGTAATCTAAAAGGAGCAGGTGTCAGCAGCTGAGAAAAACAGGAAAGACTTCCTGCAGAGGTGGAATGTGAGATGTCTTAAAGAAAGTCAGGGGGAACTAAGGCAGACATAACTGGGCAGAACCTTCCAGAAATGGGGAATAACCACTGTAAAGGCATAGAGACAACAGATTGACCCAATACCCTCTATCTGTAAAAATCTCATCTTCTGTCAACAACCTACCACATTGGACCTTGGAAGTCATCTTATGAGGAAGTAAGATGTGATAAAAACAAAAGAATGCTCCGTTGGAGTGAAAGGACCTGTGTTTGAATCTGAAGTTCTTCCATTTACAGCTGGTAGTACCTTGGAAAAAATCATTCACCAATTTGGGTATGTTTCCTCATATAAATGTGAAGTTTTATACTAGCTGATTCCTAACATCTAAGGTCTTTCCAACTCTGAAGCTACTATTCTATAACTTATTCCAATCCTTCCCTTTTACAGATACAGAAAGTGAGGTCCCCAAGGAGGAAGTGACTTTTCCAAGACCATTCTAATAGCCCCCTTCTCCTTCCATCCCATGACTCCGTTCTTCCATTTGTGACTTGTTCACCAAACTCCCTGCTTGAGATAAGGCCCAGACCTTCATTTTCCATTTTCTGAACTTCACCATCTACCCACAAGAAGGTACCTTCCCCTCTGAACCTCTGCAGCTCTCTTAAATCAGGGAATGTCTTTCTTTTTGCTCATATTTATATAGATTGCACTTAGCACATAATAACCACTTAATAAATGCTTGTTGACATGACTTGACTTGACATGCCTAGAATTCCTGAGACACATTTTCTAGAAAATCCTATGACCTCCCAGATCTCTTCTTCAATCTCCAGCTTCTCACCTGACTCTAGAGGGTTTTATCCTCATAAGCAGCCAGAAAGAGCCAATGCTATTTGTAAATCACCTCATTGATTACTGTTCACCAAAGAGCAGTTCTTTTTCCATGAAGTGAAAATAGAGAGATATATGTTTCCAATTAGATGGGGGGACAGAGCTTCACTGGGAACGTCTTGCCGTTAAGTTCTGTGAAGCGGGTGATTTTTCCCCAAAGCAGGAAGTTGGTAGAGCTGTCATCCTCCTCTCTATTATTTGCATCCAAGGAAGTCACATGTGTCTCAGAAACTTGAAATATTCTTTTTCATCTGGTTGGGAATTATCATCGAATGCCCTCCCTCTACCCTTCTCCAGCTTTCACATCATTAACAGTTACCCTTCCATAAGCTAAAATCTTTGACACAAACTTTCATGGTTTCATGGTGGGGAAAAAAAAAAAAAAGCCAAGGTGGGGGGAAGCAGAAATCATTAAAGAAAGGTTTAGCTTTCCTTCATTCGGTGGAACTTTGCAAAGTAGTTCATAACTGCCAGCCAGCTTTCCTTGTACACAAAGGCCTCCTCTTCATTTTGGTTAACACCCCCTGATAATACTTCATTAAAATTCTCTCCAAAACAGAAAACTCCACAGTCTGAACTCAAAATAAATGTATACATTTCTAAAAAGGAAAGCTGACAAGGAGAAGTTACATGCACACCATTAAAAAGTCAGAAAACCCCTGACTAAGAGTAATCTTTCAATTCATTAATGCCAAGCAGTCCTGTGGGAAAGAAAGCCTGGTGCAGTCATAGAAAGAAGTCGTTAACTCTGCAAAGGGCCAAGTTTACAGAGTTGACAGATGGGTTTTAGAGAGAGGAAGGAAGAATAAAGAAGCTCCTCCCTGATTAGAACCCCATGTTTTCGGGGGTTTATAACTTAGCTCAGAAAGTCTGGAAATGAATAAACAATTGATTTGGCAATCATGAAGCTTTAGGAAAGCCCCAACCCATTCATTTAATATAGGTTATCCACCCTGTTCTTATTACTCCAGCAAGCCTCATGTCTGGTGTGTTTGGAAACTGAAAATGCATGACAGTATCTGTCCATAACATATACTAATACTTCTCCCCAACACCAAAACAAATATATCTTTACAATGAAATATGGGCTCAAAAATGCCTACTTCTAAATTACTGGTGTGAGAAGCAAGTAGAGACAGTGCAGAGAAGTGGGAGAAACAGTGATGAGCGAGGAAGCTCAGAGCGAGGAAATACTAGGTTCAAGACTCACCTCTGACATTAGCTGTATTGACCGTGGGTAAGTGACTTCATCCCTGTGTGTCTATGTATGACATAAGCTAGAACTCAGGTTCATAACCTGGGACCTAAGGACCATGAATAGATTTTAGAGTGTCCATGGGGGGAAAATTACATCTTTATTTTCACTAAACCCTAAGTGAAATTTAGCATGTCCTCCAATTGTGTGTGTGTGTTTGTCCTTTGTTGCTGAAGAAGACCATGCCATCAGAGAAATGATGACATGACTTGCACTTGACTTTGTTTTGAGTGAGGGAGGGCTGTGCAGGTCACCAGCCTCACTTCCCCTCCAGAGCCATCTGAATCCAGTGACCAGATATTCATCAGGATGACTGGAGATGACCCAGGATGAGGCAATTGGGGTTAAGTGACTTGCCCAAGGTCACACAGCTAGTGAGTGTCAAGTGTCTGAAGTGAGATTTGAACTCAGGTCCTCCTGACTCCTGCACTGGTGCTCTATCCACTGCACCACCTAACTTCCCATGTCCTTCAATTATGAATGCAGACAAGGAAGATTATTTTGAAAAGGCTTCACAGGCTTCACCAGACATTGTCAAGGGGGTGCATGACACAAAATATTAAGAACCTCAGTCTTTGAGTATATCTACCATAGTAGCTGAATGACAAATTTGCCACACCAAGATTTCCCTGGATTGAAAAAATTACAGGATTGTTGATTCAGAGCTGGAAGGAGTCTCACATATCATTTCATCTAATACCCTCATTTGAAGAATCCCATTCATCAGATAACAGTTAATGTGTTTTGCTCACCAAAATATGTTTACAAAACTGTGAGTGTAGGTTAGCTTCATGGAAATGAGCTAATATGATGGAATTTGATCAGTAACTTCAGAGACAGTACTTGTTAAATTGTTAACTTAGAAAATAATGTTTCACAAAACAATAATAACTGATGTATCACTTAAAGTTGGTGAAGCATTTTACATATATTATCTAATTTGACTCACACATCGATGCTTTGAGATAGGTCTAGTGATGATTTTACAGGTGGAAAAATCAAGAAAGATTCAGAAAACTTAAATGACTTGCCTATGGTCACAGAGCTAGGAAAATATGAGAGACAGGACCGGAACCCAGATCTTCCTGACTCTAATTTCAACACTCTATCTACTAGTATTATATTGTCATCCATATGCATATGCATATATGTATATAAGTATGTACACATATATTTGTCTGTGTATATTCATGTAGATGCACATATACATACACTATATATGTGTATGTGTGTGTGAGAGAAAGAGAGAGAAAGAACACAGTAGATAGAGCTCTGGACCTCGAGTCAGAATGACCTAGGTTGAAATCTAGCCACAAATACTTGTTAGTTGTGACTCTGCAAATTGCTTAACCTGTCTACCTCAGTTTCCTTACCTATAAAATGGGGATAAAAATAGCATCTAAAGCCGAGATTTGTTGTGAAGATTAACTGAGATAACATTCATAAAGTGTTTTAGAAGACTTCAAGAACTATAAAAATGTTATTATTATATATGTAGCTACATAGAAAGGGAGATGTCTATATCTGTTATCTTTATATTTCTCTATCTCTATCAAGAGATCTATGCAGGTCTCTCAATATAGACATATAGAGACATCTGTATTTAATAAATTTCTCTATATAGATCACTCTATTGAGAGAGGGAGAGAGTACACGCATACACACACACATACACACGCTCACAAATCAGTTCCTACTCTTACAACAATAGAATAAAGGAGAGCATTAAAACTCCATCTAAACAAAATAACTGTGACATTAGGTCTTGAGTACACATCATGTAGTTATGTTTCAGGAAGCGCTATTTCTCTTGTGGCCTATTTGAATCTGTGTAATAATAAACTGCATGATTTCACTATCCACAAGTAACTCATTTATTTCGAATATACAATAGAAAATGTCCATGGAAATGGAATTCTATTTGAAATGTGCAAGGGTAACACATTATTCTAAAGAACTTTTCTGTGGATCATTTAATATGAATAATTATCTTTCTTTAATGTACTAGTTACACTGAAATTCCTCACATTTTGGTGTAACAGATCTTCTTAAAGCTAAGTACACCTGAATTTAATTAAACTCAATTTTAGGAGCATTTATTAAATATCTGCCGTGTTTGAAACATGATGTTACTCACTGGGGATCCAATGACAAAACAAAGAAACATTTCTGTTCTAAAAGAGTTTGAATTCTATGGCCAGAGAAGGTAGTAACACATACACAGAAAACAAATGCCATATTGACTGAACACTAGGAAAACACTAACAATTTAGGGGATTGAGAAAGGCTTCCCATAGAAGATGGTATCTGAGTTAAGCCTTGTAGGATGCTAAAGTGTCTAAGACGTGGGAATGAAGCAGGAGATCATCCAAGTATCAAGCTACACAGCCAGTCTAGACGCAGAATCACAGGAGAGAATAAATGCGGAGTTCAGAGAAAAGCAAGCTGGTGGGCCATTCTGTCTGGCTTAGAAAGTGGGTACAGGGGAAATAATGTGAAATAAATCTAGAAAGGTAGACTGGAGTCAGACTAGGAAGGGTTTTAAATGCCAAACTGAGGAGAGTGTATATAGCTACCTAGTCCTATTAAAATGATTCATTGACCAGGAAATCACATTGATTTTACAAAATCATAAGGGACCTGGTTTCCAACTTGATGAGGCAGCTGGTAGACTCCAAACATTTGTGAGTCATAGAACAAACTGAAGAGATGAGAACACAACAATAGAACAAAGTCCACAACACTGGCTACATTTTAGATGGGGAACTCCCCAGGTTACACCTCCTCTTCCTAAAGAGAACAAATATAGAACTCTGGGGATTTGAGTCCACAAGCAGGAGGCCTACTATGGGAACCCTTGCTCTTTAGACTTGCTTATTGTACCCCAAATCCCTAGTCTGCTTACTAGATAACCTATTTAGATTTATCTTATTGTGTCTGTGAATAAAGATATTCCTCTTTCAGATCAATAAAAAAGCTCAGCAGAGCTGTAAATACAGAGATGAATGTAAGAATTCAACCATTTGATTGCATTAATTCAAAGAACTGATTAAGGAGTCTTGATACAATAGTAGAAACTGGTTTGATTTATTAAACTACATCATCCATGAAATCCACACACAGGGGGAAAAAAATTAAACCTGTCATTTAAAAAAAATACATTCAACAATAAAGGGGATGAGCAAAGGAACACCTAGAATAATTTATAAACACATGCACCTTCTGGGGGAAGCAACACACAACTGCAAATTACACACCTCAAACTCTGTGATTAGGGGGGCTTCCCCCCAGGCTCTCAATTATGGGAATAATGCTGTTTTTTGTTGTTTCTCCAGCACCTGTACCTCCCCAGGGAGAGGACCTTTCATTTGTAAGTACAACCTGGCAATTAAACGAAACCGCTGAGCGCCTGATGAGCGGTATCAGCTCCATGGGATGGATGGGCGCTGCTTCTGCCCAGCTAAGTGGCTGGCACTACATGTGTTGTAGGAGAAATCGGATGACATGCGCAAAGACTCGGAGACTCAGTTATCTCCAATATATGTCTGAGAGGAGGGAGAAGATGCGTGACTAGAGAAGAGTTTTGCCTTCACTCAGTAACAGGACATTTAAGATCTTGGAAGAAATCAGGAAGGATGTAGTAGCAAAGAACCAGAAGCAAAGGAGAAGTTCACTGCGTGGGGAATGTCTGAACAAAGGTGATATATGTGTATAACAGAATCTTACTGCATTGTAAGAAACAATAAGTATGATAAATACAGAGGCATGGAAAGACATAAACTGAGGCACAGTGGAGGAGATGCAATGATTACAACAATGGAAATGGAAAAAAAATTCAAGCAACAGAACAATTGGAACCAGGTACTAAAAAAGTATAATGATCAATCTTGGCTCTAAAGGAGGGATATATGAAAAGGCACCTACCCTAAGAAATCGTAGGTATGGAAAACAGCATCTAATATCACATTTCTATACTATGTTGGTTGATTTTCTTGAAGGTTTTTTTTTCTCTTTATTATTTTTTGTTATATAGGATGGCTAGTTGGGAGATACAGGAGGTACAGGATTCATTGGGAAATGTAGGTCATATAAAAATAATAGATAGCAATAAAATTGATTTTTTAAAAAAAATTCCTTTTATGTGTGGATTGTGTTAGATGGTCACTGAGGTCTCTTCTCACTTTCAAATTCTGTAATTCTGTGTGTGATTCAGCAAAACCATGGACTGCTATAGTAAGGGAACTGGAAAATGTACTTTCATATTTGGATGTCAATAATTTCATTAGAGGAGCACAGCCCACAAAAGTCCTCTCATTCTGTATGATATTGTACATTTTTGCCAAAATGCAGCACCAGACTTTTTCTACCCTCTGCCTCTTCTGCTTCTGCCAATGGACTGCTGAATACAACTGGGGAGGTCTCACCGTTCAACTGACAACTGGATCCTCACTGAAGCAAGGCAATCCATTTATTCCTCCCTAGCTGATTCTCCATCTCACTCACAAAACTTCCCTTTGCTCCTCAAGCCTATCAACCTTCCCCCATCTATCGGCTTAAGACCAAAGGAACTTTGCTCTAAATTTACTGAGAAAATTGAAGTCATTAAGAATGAATTTTTCTTACTATTGTTCTATAAGAAATGATGAGCAGGAAGAGTTCAGAAAAACCTGTAAAGACTTACATGAACTGATGCTGAATGAAATGAGCAAAACCACAGTAACTGCAACAATGATCGACTTAGCTCTTTTCAGCAATACAAGGATCTAAGACAACTCCAAAGGACTCATGATGGAAAATGCTATCCACATCCAAAGAAAGAACTATGGAATCTGAATGCAGACCAAAAGTACACTGTCTTCACTTTTTGTTTTTTCTTTCTCATAGTTTTTCCCTTTTGTTCTGATTCTTCTTTCACAACATAACTAATGTGAAAATATGTTTAACATGATTGTACATGTATAACCTATATCAGATTTTTTGCTGTCTTGGGGAGGGGGAGAGGGAAGGAAGGAAAGGAGAAAAATTTTGAGCTCAAAATCTTGGAAAGTCGAATGTTGAAATCTATCTTTATATGTAATTGGAAAAAATAAAATACTATTAAGTGCAAAATAAAAAAAAGTGAATTTCCTCTTCTCTCATTATATTCATCTCAGATCCCTGTGACATTATTTCCTATTCTCCCTTCCTTTCCCTAACTCTCTGACAAAGATATGTCCTTTCTCCTTAAGAGGGCCAATGCCAAAGCACCAGCAGTGGCAGCAGCATCACCAACATCCTTACCCTCTCAATCATCGTCATCATCATGAGCATTTATACAGAACTTCAAGGTTACAATGCATTTACATACATGATCTTATTTTATCCTCACAACATCCCTGTAAGACAGATGTTTTTGTTATCTCCAATTTGCAGATGAGGAAAGTGAGGCACAGATAGGTTAAGTGGTTTGCCCAATACTATAAAAACATATCCTTGATCCCATCTATTTCTGTTTTTTCCAGTAGACTGTAACTTCAATCACACTCGTTATCTCATGAATCTTGAATCTTTCCCTAACCACTGGTTCCTTCCCTATGGCTTCAAACTTGTCTGTCTCCCCATCTTAAAAAAAATGTCACTGAGCCCTACCACCCCCTTCTAGCTATCATCTTATATGTCTTCTCTCTTTATGAGCTGAATTTCTTGAAAAGGCAGTCTTCACTGGATATCTTCTCTTCCTCCTCAACGCATTGCACTTCATGAGTATGATCTCATTTGTAAGGAAGGTGACATTATTACCATCATTCTACAGACAAGAAAACTAAGGCAGATAGTGTTCAAATGATTTATCCAGGGTCACATGGCTAATCGATCTCTGAAGTAGGATGTGAACTCAGGTCTTTCTGATTTCAAGTCCACTGTTCTATCTGCTGGACCAGTTAGTTGCCTCTCTGCTAGAGTAGCTGCCCCTCTGATGTTACTATTAGTAATTCTTTCCTGGACCCTAATAATCAGATTGATCCATGAGCTTTTAATAAATATCTGCTTTGTGTAAGATACCACAGTAGGCACTGGGAGACATAAAGACAAGAAATGATCTCTGCTCTTGAGGTGCCCACATCCTATTGGAGAACTCCCAACAAAATGTTTTTTTAATGTGTACATATGGAGAATAAATACAAAATCAACACAAGGTATGTTGGGGTGATGCAGGAATACTGGTGGGCAGGGGGCAGGAAAGGGATCAAGAAAGGCTTCATACAGTAGATGGTGTTTAAGCTTCATTTTGAATGGAGGGATTCTAAGAGGCAAAGGTGAAGAGGGGATTCATTCCTGAAATGGAAGACGGTTGTTGCAAAGGCTCAATGAGGGGAAATAAGAGAATCGTGTGAGAACCAGAAGTTTCCAGACCTTTCCATGGAGGTAGGTCTCAATGTTTCTCAACATTTTGGAGTAAGGCAGGTAGGTGACACAGTGGATATGTGCCGGGCTAGGGTCAGGAAGATCTAAATTCAAATCAAACCTAAGAAATTTGTTATCTGTGTGACCCTAGGCAAATCACCTAATACTGTTTGCCTCAGTTTCCTCAACTGTAAAATAGAGATAATAATAGCAACTTCCTCTTAGAGTTGTTGTGAAAATGAAATAATATTTGTAAAATACTTAGTGTAGTACCTGGTACATAGTAGGTACTTTAGAAATGTTGGCTATAAGTAGGCACTATTTGGATTATACTCCCTATTCTTTTCCTTCTCATCCTGTGTAACCCTCCATAAATCCTCCATCCTCTACACTAGCAGCTTTTCTCTGCCTTTTTCTCCTTCTCTAAGGGGACCAATGGCTGTCCAGGCACCATCCTCCTACTCTTGTCACAAGCCAGGCCCATCTCCTCTTGTGATCATCCTCCTGAATGATATATTTTATGCTCCTCATTGCATATACAACTTAACAAAGCCTACTTATGCCTGTCCAATGTCTCTTCTTCGCCCTCTAGGTCTCTCACAATTTTACTTCTTCACAGATTGTGTTGTTCCTGATTGACAGACATATAAATCATCACTGGAAGAATCCTGGCCTAGGTATAAATAAAAATGTTTCTTCCCTCAATCCACCTGAGACATGGTCGGGTTAAAACAAAACAAATTTCTAGGTAATTACTAGGAAAAATGACAGAAAACAAAATCAGAGATGATGGTCAAGTACACAGAGCTTTAGCAAACGTTCTTTTGTTTAGCCCTCTTTGACCCAGTCTGTTGAGTTAGGCCAAAGACAGATCTCTTTAAACTCCCTAAATCTCCTGTTTTTCACACCTCCCAAAACGAGCTGGAATTGTTCAGCTAAGGTTTGAGTAAACCACTTTCTGCATCTCCCTGTCTGTCAGTTGGACCAACAGATCATTAAATTGCCAATGATTGATCCCCCAGTCAGGAAGAACCTGGAAACAGTAAGGACAGGGTAGCCTCTACCCCAGAAGAAATAGAACGAGGGGCCTTTGTAGAAGGTTCTTGACCTTTTTGTGGGGCAAGAGGGGTTCACAGACCCTTTAGATAGTATTGAGAAGCCTGTGGACTCTTTCTCAGAATAATGTTTTTAAATAATTGAAGGACATGCTAAATATCTAGAAGCTAGTAAAAAGGAAGAGGTATTTTTTTTTCCATCAAAGTTGGAAATCTATCCATGGACTCCTTGGGATTGAGGGAGGGGGCGGGGCAGAGGAAGGGGCTGTGGAACCTAGAGTAAGAAGTCTTGTTTTAGAATGTAAGGAAATTGTCACAGTGAGTGGTCTGGGGCTCATTGGCTTTGACTAGCCATAGAGGGCTATGACTACATTGTAGCTGCTGAAACAAAAGGGGATATGTAACCTGGATCATGCAGCCCATAGAAGGCTGAGGTCTCTGACTGATTCTCATCTAAGACAAAGAGTTTACCAGTCAACTTTATGCTCTCCCATCCACCCCAATGCCATTTTCCTGATTTTGTCTCTTGTGGACCTCCCTTGCATCTTTGAACCTTTTTGCCCTCAAATCACTGAGTAGACTGTCTGACACCCAAAGTACCCTCCATCCTTATCTAACCTCATCATGACTGGGCTATTCAAACTGTATATGGGGTCTGCTAACCCAAAAATGTTGTACATAAAGAGCTCTAATCCCTTTTGTCTCATGAGTATAAATTAATCCTACCTGTAACCAATGTAAAGTCTGAAGAGGCTGGATTGTCCTAGAATTACCACATGTGGTTTTGCTTGTCAGAATGGACAATCCCGTGGTGAGTGAAACTAAGCAGCCCCTCTAACCTTGCATAATGTTGCATATGTTGCCAATATTTTTTGGTTTCGTTTGGTTTTTAATATTACCAACGAACCCTGTAGATTATTTTATGAAGCATGCGGACTGTGCTTTTTTTCCCTTAAGATCAAGAAATGGACTGACTCAATATATGGAAAAATCTTTGAGTGACTCATTTGGAACTTGGGATTTACCACCTTGACTGTTGATTATCTTTGTAGGACCTGTCATCCACTAAGGACAACAAAAATAAACATTAACTAAGCACCCACTGTGTGCCAGGAACAGTGCTAAACTCTAGGGATACAAAGAAAGGCAAAAAAAAAAAAATTAAAATTAGAATTAGTCCCCCCCCTCAGCAATGTTGACAGCATCAAAGAAGAGAAGTTGTCTGTGGGTAAGGGTGAAGTCTTACATTTTGGGTGTATCTTGCAGAGTGCCTAGCACAGTGTTCTGAACACAGTAGTTCCTATAAATACAGATCGTTTGAAACTCCACAAAGCCTTGCAAAAAGCTTACAATCACCATACTCTGAAGGGCCCATTCTAGAGGTATTCCTGCACTGGATAATTACTTCCAGGGAAATGCAGATAGAGAAGTCCTGGCCTATGTAGGCACTAAATCTTTCACTTCCTGTTAATTCAGTTTTCTAGTTGGCAAAACAGACAGTGCTGTGCAGTTACTTAAAAGAAAACAGCTCCCACCAGGGTGAATTTTATAACTTAAGCCTCAGGCCACCGATGGCAAGGTCCTCTTAGCTAAACACTAATTAGCATCACATGGGCACAATTAACTATCGTTTTCATGCAAATAATGGATTTAAACCAAATTCAAATGGTCTTTTTATGTGGTACACCATTGACAGGGAGACCAAAGTAACCGTCTCCATGTGCCTTTAATAACAACCTTAAAGGAAGATATATTTTATCCTTAAAAGAAACGGGTCAAGCATACAACCCTACCAGGCAAGTATTAAAACAGCTGTTCTACTCACAGAATAACATTCCTGAAATTTACTGTGTTTGCTTTTTAGACCCTATTTTGTTTTTCCATTTTGAAAAGCTAAATGCCCCAGATGAATCAGTCAATCTTATGCGGGTTGCTCTATGCATTCAGTCCTCTGTTGTTTTATAATAGTGGCCTGACCTTATTTCAAGGAATGAATGACAAACTTATAGCTCTGGATCCAAAATTTATGACATTCTCCCTGACAGGAATTACAGAGAATAGGGCTGAGGAAATAGGTAAGAGGCATGGGCAAAGCAGAAACTCCCATGATAAAAACCTATCCAAGGCTGTATTTTCAACAGATCTGCACAGACCCTTGGCTCCCAAAACACTGGAACCATTTGGATTTGTTCAAGATGCTTGGTGTAGGTAAAGGCACACTTGCTCTAATTAGACAGCCAAATGAACAGTCACCCTCAAAAGACCTGTGGACACCCACATTATGCCGAGTCACAACTCTGCAAAATTCCTTGGTGATTGCTTTAATAGGTCCACCACTTCAACTTGCACAAGGTCAAGAATCATTGCCACTTTCTGGAAATTTCCGAGCGCACACCCTGATATCTACTAAAGTCTGTGGCTGTGTCTACAGGACAGGGAGAGAACCACTGGTCTGAGAGTGAAAAACTCCAATCTTCTGTCATCCCCTTGCTGATGAATGGACATTTGACATTGAGTTGCTTTTTTAATTCATCTAAATTGACTACCTTAGTGTTACGCAGATACAAAGGAGTCATAATTCACCTGCGCAGTAAGAATTATGAGGCCTTTCATTACTTAGTTTATCCAGACAAATCCATTGGGTAATTGCCCAATTAAAAAATTTATATTTTTTCATCCAGATGTTTTTGCTTCATGTAGACATGGCCACATTTGCCTCTCTAAGCACGTAATTCAATTTCAAAGTAATTTTTATAGTCTAATAGTCAAGATTTATTAAGTAGGTGTGTGTTGAAGATACAAAGCCTCAAAAGAACTAAACCTAAACTTTTCAAAAGATTGTAAGCTCTTTTGGGGCAGGAAGCATTTTTTTTTTTTTAAATTCTGAAAACCTGAGGATCAGAGATTGAGCATTAGAAAACATCTTCTCTAAGACAATTCCAAAAGACTAAAGATGGAAAATGCTATCCATGTCCAGAGAAAAAACTATGGAATGTGAACGCGAGGATACTATTTTCTCTCTTTTTGTGGTTGTTTGTTTTTTCTTTCTTGTGATTTTTCCCTTTGGTTCTGATTCTTCTTTATAACATGACTAATATGGAAATACATTTAATATGATTGCACATGTATAGCTTATAGCAGATTACATGCCATCTTAGGGAAGGGGAAAAGTTTAGAACTCAAAATCTTATAAAAGTGAATGTTGAAAACTAAAAACAAATAAATAATTATTTTTATTTTAAGGATCTTAGAAGCCATTTAGTCACCATTTTATAGATCAGAAAACTGAGGTCTAGAGAAGTCTTACTTGCCCATGGTCACAAAGGTAAGTGAAAGCAGAACCTACGTCCTCCAGTCTCCCAAGTCAGCATTCTTTCCATAACAATGCTCTGAGCATAGTAGGCTGACAATAATTGATTCACTGAATTTTAAGAATCTTCACATTTGTAAATCAAAATTTTTATGCCTTTGGATAAAGTTCTTTCTACTTTGCTCACTCCTTTTCATTTTTTTGCCCATATATTCCTCTCTACTGACCCCAGCCAAACGAAATTCCAAGCCCCACAAGTCTGAGGAGCCCAGTGGTGACCAGAAAGTGCACCTCCTTCGCAAGAAGACAGTAAAGCAGAGATTTATCTTTGCGGTTATCAAGGACTTGAGATAAAGGATGTAAAGATAGCATTCACCTCTAGTTGATCTCAAAGTCTTTCCTCTTTTGGGTCACCAGCCTTGTGGCAAATAGTCTGACTCCCAGCCCCTAAAATTCAGACAACTCTTAAAAATGCCTTGACATGGAACACAACCACAGGGCAGCTATCTGTCATTGATTTTGCTCTTCTCCTCAAGGATAATCAATTCCAATACTGTTTTGGTTCATTTAGAGCAAAAATATAGCTACTGATTCCTCTGGAATCACCCTTCTTCTCAGATACATAAAATTGAGCACTAGCACAATGAAAATGCTCGATACACCCAATTCTAGTTTTCTCCTTCCACTCCATCACTTTATATCTGTTTTCTATGTACCTGTGTGTGCATGTGTGTGTGTATATGTGTGTATGTGTGTGTGTGTGGTCACCATTCCCTTCTCCTGGTCACATAGACTGTATGTCCCTGGAGGGCAGAAATTCTTTTGCATACTTTCCTTGTAACCCCACTGATATTCAGTTTTGGCCTGTCATGTGTCACTTAATAAATTCTTGTTGATTGAGCTCTAGGACAAATGCTAGGGAGAGATATGGAATTCTCATTTAAAATGAAAATACAAATATATTTTCATGTAGTGAAAAGAGTGAACATGAAACTGGGTGAGAAGGGGGAGCAGATATCGCCTCTGTCATCTGCCAACTTTGGGTCTCAGGAATCACAGGATTATAGATCCAGAGTTGGAAGGAGCCTTAGCGGTCATCTAGTTGAACCATCTCACGCTACAGAGGAGGATGGAAAAGAATTTGCCCAAGGTCACACTGGTAACCAAATGGAACTTGTGGGATCCCAAATCAAGTCCTAAGACTACAAGTCCAGAATTCTTGCCACATCATTAAATCAGTCATAAAACACTTATTACCACATGATGGGCTCTCTGGATACAAAGATGCAACAGTCGCCACCTCCAAGGAATTTGTTTGTTATTGGGGCAAAGCCAGCATGTACATAGATAAGTAAACACAAATATACAAATAGCTAGTATTTATATAGCACTCTAAGGTTTGCAAAGGACTTTATAAATATTACCTCATTTGATCTTCACAACAATTCTGGGAGCTAGAGGCTATTATTATCCAATTTTACAAATGAGGAAACTGAGACATAGTTTAAGTGACTTGTCCAGGGTCACTAAGCCAGTGAGTACATGAAGCCAAATTTGAACTCTGGTTTTCCTGGCTTCACGTCCAATACTCTTTCCGCTGAACCATCTAATTGCTTCTATATATAAGATATATGAAGAAAATACAAAGTAATTGGAGGGAAAGATCCTCAGTTTGCTCATCTGTAAAATGGGAATGATAGCTAAAGTACCTCTATCACGGGGAGAGGGGGGGAGGGGGAATGAGATAAAGAATACAGTAAGCACTATATAAATGTTAAATATTAACTCAAAAATTGTGAAGTCCCTGAATTTTGGCAGAGAGTTCATGTAAAGGTATAATTTAACCAAATACCCATCTCTTACAACTGTATTTACACATTTTTATCTTAACTCAACATCTCCTTCCTCCTCTTCCATCATACGAAAAGCCCCAGTTTTGTAGGAATAGCTAAAAGATTGGGACATATGCAAGGCTTCAAGAAACACAGTCTTATCTGTAACTAAATATTTACGCAGTCCAGGCCTAATGCGGGTGATGAGCATTCTGCAAAAGCATTTTACGAGACATATGGAATGGCAATAAATGCTAAGAAATGACCTGCATTTGAAAGGAGTTTTATATAAAGTCTTTGATTTGCTTTCAAATATACTTTCCAGTACCAAAGGTCACAAAATGATGGGAATGATGGGATATTTACCTAAGTGTAATATCTTAATCTTCACCCCTTCCCATCAAAATAGAGTATTTAGATATGTGCAAGTTAGGAGACTTATAGTGAACCACAGAACCACAGATGAGTTGGGGGAGGCGGGGGGGGGGGTGGCATCTCTCCCCTACTTCTGGGCATACATTCTGCAAGTCAAAAGATGTTCTTCTCTTGCTGATGAGGAAGACTCTGGAATTTCCCTTCTTTATGGGACCTCCCATCCTATTTGTGGTAATTTTTGCCATTCTTTATTATAAAATCAATGCTATCAAAGCCATCTGCATCCCATTCATAGAGGATTCCAGACTAGCAAGGACCTTAGAGATCTAATCACATGTCATATCACAGATGAGGAAACTGAGATTCAGAGAGGAGTAAGGGACTTGTTTATGGTCCCTACAATTAGAATGACAGAACCAGAATTCAAATCCAGGTCTTCTAACTCTAAGACCAATAGGTTTTCCCATCAGACCAGGGCTGTGTGCTTTGATGACTAGACTGTTTAGAATTTAGCATTTTCATAGTTACTCAGAAGGTGACAGGCTCCATAATGGGGCACTTACAAATAAAAACAAAGCTAAGAATATGGTGGACTTTTCATGAAATAAGAGAGGATAAGAGAACTTGCTCCCTTACTCATTATCTTCAGCTACTCTCTATTGATTTCATAATTTTTAAAATTCCTTAATTTGTCTCTCATAACCCTACTGGTACAGGATTAATTCACCTTACTCCCCTTTACCTTCATTCCAGGAAAAAAAAATGGCCTATTTTCCATCCGTTGAATTTGGTTTTCCATTCCCTAATCTTGGTGCTTTTAACTGCATTGTCTGGTATACATTCTTCTTTTAATTCTGTCTCTTTGGATCTATGGTTTTCTACAAGATTCAGTTCATGGGCCATCTGCCTCAAAAGGTGATTCCTGCCAGCCACTAGTGTCTTCTTCCTCTGCAGATGATCACATACAGACTCACCTATTTACCTATTGTACCTCTCCAATAATTTCCAAAAGCTCTTTATTTTGCCTTTCATTGGCAAACCACTCAATAACTATGTGAAACTACTATTGGCCAAAGTTTTGTGAAATTACCATTTGATTCATCATAGGAAAAATCTGCCACAACTCTTGGGGCACAACAAAGGGAAGCTATTTGAGAGTAGACCTGTTCTCCAGTGATTATATCCACATAGTGTCTTGAACACAGTAGGTACTTAAGAAATACTTGTTGGATTGCACTGATTGGATCACTCATTCAAAAACTGTGCCTGCTCAGCTGTGCCAAGAACCTAGAATGGTCTTCTCAGCTGGTTAGATTGAGTAGGTGGGGGCCTTCATTCCAGCAAGATCATCAAAAATCTCAATATTTCTGGGACTCTACTAATTTTATCCCCGCACAGGAGCCCCTAATCCAACAAGCAATCTACCAGATGAGAACTGAGTCTTCAGGGCCTGAAAAATTGATAATATACCTGACATCCAACCTGCAGGCAAAACTGTGCCCACCATCTTTACTTGTTTGTCTTGAAAGTGATTCTACAACCAACAAGTCACTTGCAGCTTTGACACTCCCTTGAAGGTCAGTAAGATTAAGGGGTGGAGAGGTTAGATCCATGTTCATTCATTTCCAGTGATACAGAAGCAAGAAGTAATGAATTGTGGGTGGCAAATGGGGGAGACAGATCATTAGCCTGAGAAATGAGTGACCTGAGAAATGGCTTCTAGGCCAGGCTTTGCCACTAACACACTGTCTGGTCTGGGGCAAGACATTTACCCCTCCTAGGCCTTCGTTGGTTCCTCATCTATCAAGGTGGGAAGGGAAGGATAGAATTTGAATAAAGCAGTCTCTAAGCTTCCTTCAGCTCTAAATCCATGGTTAAATATATTAAACATAGTTTAAAGCTGCCCAATGTAATTAAAAGTGTGATTCTACTATTTCTACTTCAGCCAAAAAAAAATATTAGAATATGCAAAGGATCTGTGAGTCCCTCAGCCCATGGGGTCTCCCTCCTCAGAAGCAGACTGTGAGGAGTGGATAACTTCATAAATGAGAGCCTAAGGTGCAGAGAAAAAAATGCTGGATTTGGAGTCTGGAAACTCATAATTCTGGCCTAGTTCTGCTGTGTGACCTTGACTCAGTCACCTAACATCTATAGACTTCTGTTTCCTCATCTGAAAATAAAGACGTTGGATTACATGACATCTAAGACTCCTTCCAGCTCTCAGTAAGGGCTGCTGGCCTAAAATCTCCATCTCTCCTCAACTAGGGGACAAGGATAGGTCTTTATAATTGTTTGCTAATTTTGTCTGATTAACATAGTATTCAAGTAAGGCAGAATCTGAAGCTAGCTCTCTGACTCATATTAATCAGTCAATCAATGTTTTTGAGCACCTATAATGTACCAGGCACTGTACACTCCTTACAAACATTGCCTGAATATTCTGATAGCTTAATGCCCTCTTTCTATAGATGAAGAAGCTAGACCGCAGAGAAGCTGGGTGATTTACTCAAGAGCACGTAGGTAGCAAGTGAGTTAAGTGACTGACTTAAGTTAATATAGATGTGAAGTGGTCAGGGACCTCTAGGTGGGAGCCCAGGTGTGGGCAGGCAGGGCTGAGGGTTACAAAGGCCCCCCACATCTTGCCCTCAGATTCCATAACCAAGTCTCACTTCAAAGTTCTGAGATTCCAAAGAAAATTGCCTCCAACAATAAAAGGATGGGGGGGAGGAACACCTAATACCACACAAGATCTATGTATTCTATCTTATTTATTTAAATTGAAAGAGACATAAGTGTATTTCTAAGAAAGACTTAGGCTTTCTTTTTTTTTTCACTCCATTTATCAGTTTCCTCCATCTTCCCTCCATTACAGCTCTGACAGAATAATTGATTTCGGTCAATCAATCATTTAACAAAAAAAAGGTGGGGGGGTGCAGGTGACCTCAACCTCACACATAAGCCACTGAGAACTAGTCACAACAACAATCTTCAAATTCCCTTGGAAAGGAAAATTAAGCCAGCTATGTGTGGCTCGGGGCAAGCTAAGCCGTAAATCTCTCTTTTCTGATCTCTTCGCAGAGATGAAAGAGCTGGGGCCGCCTTGGATTACACACAACAATTATGTGTTCTCCAAACTGGGGGAATCGGCTTTCAGACAGCCCTAATCATGACCAATTAACCACATCTTCTGACATCCTGTAATAGCAGCCCCGGTGCCTGTGAACTGGCCCAGGCCCTCCCTCTAGGCAGCCAATCCCTTACATTAGAGCTTATGTTTTTTAAAAGGCCTATTAATGTTTGTTGACAATTCCAAATAGGGGTCACCTGTTGTCAGGGTGCTGGATGCCCTCCTTTCTTTTTTTACCCTCTCTGAATGCTTGACAAGAGAGGGTAGCTCTGGGAAGGGAGAAGGGGAAAGCATTATGGGTATTTCTGTCCTCTGCCACCAGAGCTTTGAGTTTCATTGAAAGGAGGCTTGGAGGCCAATGCCCAACTTCTCAAACTATAAAAACTTCCCAAGGCTCAAGGGAACTCCAAGTCAACCCTTGTTGGGTCTGAAATAATTCTCTTGCTAAAAGAATGAACTCCAT
Organism: Notamacropus eugenii; assembly: GCF_028372415.1. NCBI lineage: Eukaryota > Metazoa > Chordata > Mammalia > Diprotodontia > Macropodidae > Notamacropus > Notamacropus eugenii. Next base: position 234,001,229 of record NC_092872.1, read on the forward strand.
GGAATATCTTCTCAGCCTCTCCCCCCTCAGTCAATGTTTAATGACAAAATATGGAGAGTAGCCACTGGCCCAGAAAACTCAAAGATGATGAATTGCTGAAGACTCAGGAACATAAATCCTGAACGATCAACTGGCCACAATGTTTAATTCTACTGGACCTGGAACTCGTTGGCCACAACAGAAACCTTTCACAAAATGGACTTTTCCCATCTTAATTACTCACACTCAGGCCCCTGGCTCCCCAAGGCACAGAGCTTTTGATTTAGAGGCTAGAGAGATTGGCTCTTTCTGATGCAAGGAAGGTGAAAGACATTTCTTTTAAAAAAAAATGTTCTGTGTTTCATCTAGAGGAGCAAAGATGAAACTTTCTTGAAATATATTAAATCCTGAATTGCATTTGTTTGGACCTGGAGTGAGATTCCAGAACAAGAGGGATTATTATCTCTTTCTTTTCTATCTCTGAACCATGTTCAAAACTGTGACCTAGTTCTGAACCCACCACTTCCCACTCCCTATCCTTTGGGTAAGTTCTCATCTGTAAAATGATAGGGTTGGGCTAAGTGACCTCTAAACCTATTCTCTCTTGACATCTGGTTTCCTAAGATATTTGTCATCATAAATCCTCCATGTGCTGCTGTGTCAGGCATGTTACAGGGTGACAGAAACAGAATTCAATGATGTGAGAGCTGGAATCATCTTATTCCAATTCCCTCTATCCATTTTTCAGATGAAGAAACTGAGACCAACAGGGAGGAAAGCAACTGGTCTAGGTTCTGGTCCCTTCCTTTAAGGAGTGGCCAGCCTGGACCAGATCACACTGGCACTCTGGGAGCTGTGGTCTTTGGACAAAATTCAAACCTAGGTCATTCAAGGGCATAACCTCAGGAGTAAAATCGCCTCATTTCCTTGGATTCCAGCATTGACCTTTGTCTCTCTCTCTTGTGTGGTCTTTTTTTTATCACTGGTTGCACCAAAATGGGTAGCCCATCTCTAAATAATGTCACCCTCATACTGACACAGTGATACATTATCTCTGTATGCATCTCCCCAAGAGAGTTAAACTGTAAATTCCCCTGGATGAGACTTGAACTCTGAGTCTGGTGTTTTCTGTGTATTACTTAACTCATGTGGGTAAGAAGATTTAGGGTTTTGTTTATTTGTGTGTTTGTTTCATCAGTACAGGAAACTCCCATGATAAAAACCCTCTTCATAGATACTGTTCAGCAACTCATTTGCAATTTTTAGTCTTAATTGGGGCACTGAGAATTTCAGTGAAGGGGTGGGGAGGAATAGGTATCTACTGGGTAATGCCTAATATGTGCTAAAGACTTTGCAAATATCTCATTTGAACCTCACAAAATGGAATGTAGGTGCTATTATGATCCTCATTTTACAGTTGTAGAAACTGAGGCAGGTAGAGGGTAAGTAATTTGCACAGGGTCACACAACTAGGAAGTGTCTGAAGAAATAATTAAATTCCGATCTTCTGCATTCTAGACCTAGCACTCTACCCACTGGGCCACCAGCTATCTCTGTGCCTCACTGTCTCAGTGAGTTGACCATGGTCACACAGCTAACATGTGTCAAAGACAAGACTTGAACAAGGTCGTCCTGACTCAAAGGCCAGGCTTCCATCTGCTAAAGATGCTGAACTGAGATGGTCTATAGAAAAGGCTTTATCAACCTTGAAGTATGATATCAATGTCATATGCTATCAAATGACTTATTCAAGGTCTCATAGCTAGTAAGTAGAAGGAACAGGATTTGAACACAGGTCTTCAGATTCCAAATCCACAATGCTGGTCCTTTATTTTAGGTGAAACTCAGATGCTTTCAGCATTCTTTCCAGGAAGCAGGGCACCCATCAAGGCATCCTGCGAATGCTGGCCAATTTTTACTTCATTAGTCATTAGAAACTATAGACAAATGGCCCAGAGAGAACATCACCATTTCCCTGGGAAGAATTTATAATACAGATGCACTCCTTGAGGTGGAGTTTACCCCACCAGCACTTCATTATCTCTGGCTCCTAGCCAGCCCTCAGCTATGTGACTTTGGAAGGAGGACAGAAACAAATTACTAAGATCTTCAAGAAACAAAATGCACAGCAAATAAATTTTCTTAAACTATAGCATGTTATCATAATCATAGCCAGGAGAAAAGGCAATCTAATTTCAATCTGAGATCAGGAACAAAATCTAGGCAAAGATGTATCAATTTCTCCCTAGCAAGCAAAGGGAACTTCTGCAGACCTTTGGACCTCTGGCCCAGGAAATGAAAACAGGAGGCTGACAGAGATGAAGGAAAGACAAAACCAAAAACAGGAGTTTTGTGGAAAGTCAGAAAGACAAGTTTGTAGTCCCAATGGGGAGTTACCCTTGACTACCTTCATTGTCCTCATTGATGCCAAAAAATTCTGGTGCCTCAACAGTCATTAACAATTCCTGATGCTTTAGTGAATCAGCAGAGGGGGCCAGGAAGGCAGAGGAAGGACGCTCTCATCTTCTTGCAAATATGCATTGTAATACCCAAGGTGAAAATAAACAAAATTCAGTGCTCCTTTTTTGAACTGTTGAAAATGAAAGGGATCTGAGCCATTTTAGAAACAAAAAACCCTGACATTATTCCAGAATTTCTCTCAGAGAGAAGCAGTTTGCTTTCTTATGACTTCCACGTAGGATCTCCAAGACTGCCAATTTAATATAATAGATAGAACATTAGACTTAGAATAATCAGGAACAATCCTACATTAGAAGCTTAGTAGCTTTATTACCTTGGACAAGACACTTAACCTGTCTGTGCCTCAGTTTCCTCATCTGTAAAATGAGGGGATCAAACTTGATGACTTTAAAGATCCCCCTCCCCACTCTAAATCTATGATGGTATGATTCCTCGACCCTGATACAGGTAAGGGAAGATGGTCCAGAAGGAAGGAGGGGAGATACTCTATGTCCAACGTGCCTATCATATAATAATTGTTTTACTGTGCAAAAGGTACTGGGCACTGTGACTAATGGTTGAGTTACACAGTGAAGGAGAGAAGCTTATTCCTGACCTCCAGAAGCTTACCATCTAACAAAGAAAACAAGACTAACAGGTAATCCATCATTCATTATGAAAATTGTAATCCTTAACCACTAGGGAGAGCTCAGGCAAGCTAGTAATGATCAATACCAAGTGTTACTAAATCAGTAACTGACAGATGGAATTTCAAGTCAGGGAGGGCTTAGCTTAGGGGCTTGGCCAGGGAGAATAGTAAAAGATGGAAGGATAGTATGGCAGAACCCAACCTCAGATCCAGAGTACCAGCTGACCCTTTCCAAAGCAGATAGGGAAGGAGCACGACCAGGAATATTGCTAGATAAGGGATTCTTCACTTTTGTATATGTGTGCGTCATGGGCTCTTTTGGGAGGCTGGATTGTGGACTGTTTCTCAGGATAATGTGGGGTTTTTTCATAGTTCATAATTGAAGGAAATGCTAAATTTTGGTTAGAGGTGAATGAAAACAAGATGTAATTTTTATCCATTAAAATTCACAGAACCCCTTAAAATCTATATACTGACCCTTTGGGGGTCCATGGAATCCAAGGTAAGGATCCCTGAAGTAGGGCCTCAGGAGTGAGGCTCTTCAGGTCATGGTGGGCCTAAGGCTTGGTTAATTATGATACTTCCCTCTTTGACGCATGGGTCCTTGGAACCCATTGTCATTCTATGTATCAGGGTATGTTGTAATAGCGAAAAGAGGCAGGAGTTTTCAAAAGACTGGTATATCATATCCAATAGGTTAGGAGGAAGGGAGTTTCCAGCATGGAAGTTTCTGGACATAGAACATTCTAAAAAATGGAGAGGGTGCAATGAAGGATAAAGGGACATGTCTAGACCAGAGACAATTTGTGGTATAACTTGCTTGGGTTTCTGACCCAGGTTTTTCAGATTAGCACACAGTACTTTTTGGTTCCTTTGCCAATAGGAATATGTCCCATTTTGTATGTCCAATTGTCCTTTAGGGACACATGCAGGGTAAATTCCTACAGATGAACCACATTTCTCCAGAATCTCAGAGTTGGAAAGGGCCTTGAAGATCATCTTGATCAAACTGTACTTGAATACGAATCTAAACTACCACAAGTATTTAAATACTTCTGGTGAGGAGGGTCATGCTACCTCTGGAGGCAGCCCATTAAACCTTTGACCATTTCAGCTTGTTAAAATTTTATCAAGGGATCCATCAGATATTTTGAAATTGTGCTGGTAAGAACCAAAGCTGTGTTTCTAATTAATATTCTAAGTACAGTTTGCACAAAGTACATTTTTTTTCTAAAACAGAATTCAACAATAGAGCATGACTTGCTACTATTTGTCTGCCAGAATCCAGGATCTCCATGGACTTCAATAATACCAAAAAGCTTCCGTCTAATATGACATTATTAAAATGAGTCTTATTGTCAGCTTAGCAAAACTTACCATTTAATCTTAGGTTATGTATAATTTTTATTAATACAATGTGCAACTGTTAAAAATAACTTGGGATAATGTAGCATTTGATTAAATGGCCCTTCGTCATACAGCTATTAACTGGTAAGATTTTTTTTTTGGTATAGTTTAGTTTTGTTTTCCATTTGTGCATTCCAAGCTGAGCCTGATAAGATGGCCTGAGGTGTGGAATGTTAATAGCAGGATCCTGGATGGTTTGTTTATTTTTTATTTATTTATCAAATGTGTTGCTCCAGGAGAAGTGCCAGATGGGGGCCTAGAAGTCAGAAGGACTCTGTTTGGCCCTGGAGCACCAATAATCTGGCAGAAAGGTCTCTCCCCAAGCTAGAGGTATACCTTCTGGGGGCAGTACCAGCCCTATGGTGTAGGCAGATTGCCTCCTCTTTGAGGGTTACTGAGAAAAGTGCTGAGCAGAGTGGGTGTTTAATGAGAGCTACAGGGAAGGCTTGTGAGAATATTTTTTTTTTGGTTCCTTTTTAAGAGAGGATAATTTTTCAGAGTTGGTTTTCTTTTCTATGGTTCTGGGAGAAATTTATAGGTGGATAAGACTGAATTGAATTGAATCCACTTATGCTACCGTTTAGAAGAACAGAACCGTGATAGGCTTGGGGCCATCTTGGTCCATTGGGTTCTGAGACTGTTGCTGGCAGCTGAATACTCATAGAAGGAGAGAATGTGGGGCATTCTTGAGTTACCCCCACTATGCCACACCCTCTCCAACCCTGACTGAGTGGTGGTAACTCTGGCTCACAAGCCCGGCTGCCTGAAGGGCTGGTCAGTCTGACTGACTCGGCTTCTCTGACCACACAGCTGAGCCCTCCCTGACTTGGAATTCCATCTGTCAGCTACTGATTTAGTGGCACTTGGAATTACTCTTTACTAGCTTGCCTGAGCTCTCCCTAGTGGTAAGGATTACGATTCTTATAATGAGTGATTGATTACATGCTAGTTGTATTTCCTTTGTTAGAAAGTAGGCTTCTGGAGGTCAAGAAGAATTTCTCATCTTCTCACCTTTACTCTGTAACTCGAGCATTAGTGCCCAGTAAGCTCTGCGAAATAAAACAGCCATTATCTGATGGGCGTCAGATAGAGCAGCGCCTCTCATTCCTTCTGAGCCATATTCCCTTACCCATAGTCTAGGTTAGATCTGGGGAGGATCTTTAAAGTCATCAAGTCCAATGCCCTCATTTTACAGATGAGATAACTGAGGCCCAGAGAGGGTAAGTGTCTTGTTCAAAGTGATAAAGCTGCTAAGTGTCTCATGTAGAATTGTTCCTGATTATTCCAAGTCTAATGTCCTATCTATTATATTAGACTGTCTAACTGTCTAGATTGTCAAGGGTGAGTTAGAATGTGTGGAGTAAAGTCCTTTTCTCACAGAATGAAATGGTTGGTTGGATTTTTATCAAACCCTCTGTAATCCCAGGACCACTACATTGGACTAGAATGTGCTCCCATTGGGACTGAGTGTGACTAATTAAAGTTTTCTCAGAAGTAACCAATCACTAGGATCACTTGAGTACCTGCATGCAGATTTGAGCCATTCAGCCCCTCCCTCATTCATTCAAAAAGCATTTATAAAGTGCTTATTGTGTACTAGAGTCTGGGAATGGAAAAGTCAAACCAAAACAGCCTCTGCCATCAAGAGGTCAACATTCTATTGAGATTGAAACTTGTTCACTCAGTAGGAAAATGTATGGCAAAAAAGGAAGCAAATTTGACTTTAAGCGAAGAGAATGTCTGTCTTCAAACCAAACAAGCCCAGGACTGACAAAAGCCCATGTTGACATTTACCCCGTAAGGCTCTGAATTTAAAAAAGACAAACTGAAATCAGAAAGGTTATTTAAAAAATGAAAGACAAGATATACAAAGTCAATATCATGAAGGAGACCATTTCATCCATTATCTTATCATGATTGCATTATGCTTAGGTAAAGTTTCCTCTCCAGACTCCTCAGAGAGCATTTAACACATTGACTTTTACTGCTGGCAATCCCTGAAAAGTTTTGATTCAGCATTTACAAGTGTCTCCTATGACAAGATGCCAATATGTAGATTATTCTCAAGAATTAACAGGATTCACAAAGTGCACATCATTCAATTTTAGCCAATTAAACGAAGACCATCCATCATTAACTGCTCCTTATTTGGGTCATTAATACACATACTTTGGGGGCTGAAATGAAGACACTTAGCAGGAGTTATTCAGAAAACCTATATCCTAAGAATTGCAATGGGAACTCTTTGGGACAGGTCAATGGGGAGATTTAGGAACAGATCAGAATGAACACCAAGTTTGAACCAAGCTCAGTAGGTATGTACTCTTACAATACTACTAATTTGCAAAGACTTGCCTTTTCCTGACATCTTCCTTTAAGGAGTTAAAAAAGGCTTCCTGGAAAATTGTAGGAGAAACTAGAAGACGTTACATTCTGTTAATGGACTAATTGGCATATCTACTATGTTTTATCCCAAATGCCCATGCTAAAGTACCCTACTGTTACATCAATGGCCTTTGATTCTTCCAGTGCTATCAGGGCCAGGAAGTAGGCTAGGTCAGGGAGGGTGCTCTAGGGGGGGCAGGATTCTTGTTTGCTGACATGCAGGTTGGCATACCTGCCTCTGAGGTCCCTTCTAACTCTGAATTGCTGTGATGCTCTAAATAAGAAGAATGCCTGTCTTGGTGGAAGGAATGGATCTGCTAGACTTACAGAGCTCCTCTGGTATATACTAGGCAAGGAGGAACCATAGGTTCAGCCCTAATGATGTTTGACTGAATGTCAGGAAGCTATATTTCCATTCCCAGTTTAAATGAAAAACACAAAATATAGTCCATTAAATCTACTTCCGTATCACTGTTTGTTTATTACGGCTGGAGCCCACGTTTATAAATCTGGCCTCCCTTCCCTTTCAGCTTAGAGCCTAGGTCCCATGTGTGTAGGGCAGAATCCAGGTGAAAAGTAGCATTCAGATGCAAATAAACGATGCCTTTTGCCTTTGAAATTTAGAAAGGTCTTTTCTCTCCAGCGCTTGGGTCAGAGTGCAGCTAGTTACTCTTGCCCTATCAAGCCCGGTAAAGTTCTGCCCCTCTCCACTCCTGCCAATCTGCATTGCAAATATCTCATTAACCAAGATGCATTACATCTGAAATATGAACATTATTTCTGATGAAAGGGCAATAAAAAAATCAAGCTAATGCTAGCCTGCTGTGCCCTTTTTCCCCACAGTGAACAAATTACAGTAACAATTTCTATAATTTTAAAGTACGGGTCCATGTGGGTGCCATTTAATCCTATGGCGTATGTGAACAGGGCCTCTGGAGGGGGTGGAGGGGAGCGTGTCATGCCTGAATGTTGGAAAAAAGGCCACTGGCACAGCGAGAGGTCCCCAACCAAGAAAAAAGAGAAAAATATGGCTCCCAGGAGGAAAAAGGCAGCTCCGTTTCCTCATCAATCAAATTAGGGTTGGACCATACTGCTTCTCCAATCCCTTCCAAATTTAACTTTATATGAGTCCATGAGCACCACTGCTAGAAACAATGAGAATGCAACCTACAACTCAGAGATGCCAGAAACATAGAATTTAGACAACAAAAGAGCCTTAGAAGACATTGAGTCTGCGACAGAACTGAAGAACAGAGAGATCAAGTGTCTGAGGTGCGATTTGAAGCCAGACCTACCTGGCTCCAAGTCCAGTACCTTGAGAATAAACCAAAACACCTTCTCAGTATTCCCATGGCCAGTGCCCCAAATCCACATGGAGGAGGTGGTGGAGTTTGCTATGTAATCTCAGCCTCATCCCAGCCAATCTGCTGACATATTTTTGGGAATGGTAGTGGGGATTGCAGGTGGATAAATACAAGTGTTAAGCAAGAAAGGATATGGGAGTCGGGACCATTTTTTGGAAGTGGAGAGTCCATTAGACAATATTTTTGTACTGACAACTTTGTATCATGATAACATTTGCTTTCTTAATCACATAAGGATCCAAGGTGACAGAGTAGATAGAAACATGACTTCTATGTCACTGAAATCTGGATTCAAATATGGCTCCTGATGTATCTTAGTTCTATGAACCTGGGCAAATAATTTAACTTCCCATGCAATAGTTTAGAAGAGGGGCATTCTGAGTCTGAAAAAAAGGCAGAGAGGTTAGAATGGGGGAATTTATCAGTCCATTACGGCTGAAACTCTGAGGGATGTAATAGGAAGGGGTGGGAGATAGTGATGGAAAAGTCAATACAGACCAAATCTTAGAAGTCATACAGGAATCGTCTTTTACCCAGCAATTCCCTTGTACACAGTGGGCACTTAATAAATGCTTGTTGCTTAGAACTGAGTTGAAGTGAGGACTGAACTCATTCTGCATTCCTCTGCTTCATGGATTTTGCTTAATTTTACTTTTATTCAAAGTAAGAGGAAATATTAGGAAGAGACAGTAATATGGTTTTTAAAGAATCAAGTTAAATTAATTCTTGATTTAAAACAAAAGTTGATTCTTTTGTAACTAAACTAATTTAAATTGCTTCTTTTTGTATCCCTGGCACTTAGTACAGTTCCTGGCATATAATAGGACCTTAATAAAAGTTGATTGATTGATTGAAACTAAAGTTAAAAAAAAGAAAAAAGGGAAGCAATATGTTTTTTAAAAGAATCAACTAAAGAAAAGTTAGAAAAAAATAGTTCATTGTCGAAACAATGGGGATGCTAAAAGGAGGGGGTGGGGGCTGGTTCTATACCGTGGGTAAAAACCACTACTTGCCTTCCCAGAATACATCCTCAATCACTAATGCTGGAGACAGCATAAGAGGGGACTTACCCAGGTCAAAGTCAGAGGAGCTTCAAGAAGAGAGAAAATGATATACTTGCATCCACTCCAAAAGGAAGCTGATAGGGGCCCTGACTTTTTATCAGGACATTGTCAAAGCCCAAATATTGACCCAATTTGACAGGGTTATCCCTGAGAACCCTTGGCAACTTTTTCAATGTATATCCCAACCACTCACATATGCCCATAATGATGACCTTTCACTCCCTAGTCCTGGCTCCCACACAGATAGATAGCCAGTGATCCCTCAAGGAACAAACTTTAACTCCTTTCACACTCCTATTAGAAGCCATCCTCTCTCCTTATAGAAAGAATAGAGAGATTACATATAGGAATTTATGGTTTCCTAGCAACAGGACCTTTCTTAGAGTAGAAGTGGATGGTGACAGTCTATTAAACGTGAATGCAACAAACACCTGTGCATCATGCATTAAGAAACAAATCCATCCAGTCAGCATCCATCACGTGTACATTTTTGTACATTTATAAGCAGCTAGCAAAAGGTTGACCATAGCATATTTTAGGGCAGACTCATTTGCCAGAGAAAAACTAGCAATCCACACTCCATTTTTATTTTCTTTTCCTATTTACCATTTTCTTGAATTCAAACTCCTGACTTTTCTAAATCTGTTCCAATGAACTAAAAATATTAATGAACACCTCCTCTATCTATACAGGAAAGGTTTTTATTTTATTTTACATTTTTCTGCTTTCAGAGTCAGAGATGGAAGGACCCTTGGAGATCAGTATAGACACAAAGTGTTGTGTGAGGTCACAGAAGGAAGGGTTGAATGAACTGGTATGTATGGTTGAGGTCAGTTTCATGCAGAAAAACTATTAGCCTGTTGCCTTGAAGGCTAAGTTAAGAATTAAGTAGATTGAAAGGGAGAGGAAAGTCATTCTAGGAAGGTGAATGAGACTCAGCAAGGCTTGCTTCTCCATCATGATTGTGGGCTCATTGGTAATTCTCAAGGCCAAAGACAGGAGGTTACTGATGAGCTCTGTTATAAAAACCTGCCAATGGTCAGCTCCACTTCCCTTTAGTAATTGCTTCCCAGTGAAAAGAAGCTGGGGGCAGTTGGGTGGTACAGTGGATACAGCACCAGGCTTTTAATCAGGAAGACTCATCTTCATGAGGTCAAATCCAGCCTCAGATACCTACCAGCTACTTGACTCTGGGCAACTCAGTTAATCCTGTTTGCCTCAGTTTTCTGATCTGCAAAAAGGGCTGGACAAGGAAATGGCAAACCACTCCAGTATCTCTGCCAAGAAAACCGCAAATGAGGTCATGAAGAGTCAAACATGAATGAAATAACCCAACCACAAAGGACAGAGAGGGGAGCTCATATCAGTGAACACAGGAGTTGATTGTTGACTCTGTCAGCAGCCTCCACTTCACTGAAATTCAAGGTCATTTTCTGCCCAGAAAAAAGGCCTCCCTGCATTGTAGCCTCTAAAACTGATGGCTGTAGGGTTATAGGAGATGATCCAATTTAACTGCCCTCTCTTGAATGGAGAGGGTTTAAGGGAATTAAATCAGTCTGTATAGAAGGAGGAAGTAGGCAAAGTGGTAGCAAAATGTGTTTTGACTGATAACAGGTACTTTATCATTTTGAATCAGTTTCACATTTGCTTTTATTTTATATGAGCCCAGAGGAAGTCTGATGAAAGTGTTTTCAGAGAATTAGAAGCTGAGTGTAGGAAAAAGAGATTGGGGTCATCTGATGGGACTTTCCACCTTCCCTCCCAAGGTAGAAAACCCACTTCTAAGACTATCTCACAGAAGATGATCCAGGTGAAATAAACAAGCTACCTGACAAATCAGCTTATCCTCTCATCAGATAGCTCTCATTAGCAAGCCTTTCCTTTTTATTAAGCAGAAATTTGTCTCCTTATACCTTCCACTATTTGTCCTAGTCCTCTCTGAAGCTACTCTGTTTTCCATGTGACAGCTCTTCAAATACTTGAAGGGAACTTCTGCCAGAATATCACCCCATGTCTCCTCTTCTACAGATTAAACAACCCCAGGTTCCCAAGTTGTTTCTCAGAGGATTGGGTTTCCAGGTCCTTCACCATCTCAGCTGTCTTCCTCTAGATGAGGTCTAGCTGGTCAATGTACCTTCTAAACTGAGAAGGAATGGATAATGCATTTATTAAGTGCTCACTATGTGTAAAGCATATAAGGGTACCCAAACTGGGCACAATGCTCCAAATGTGGGCCTCTCACTAATCTGGGCAAATCTTTTAAAGTTTTAGAGTTTCAGTTTCTTCCTTTATGAAACTGGATGTGGGAAGGGGAAGTTGGGATAATCTCTAAAGTCCATTTCAGTCCTAAGAGTCTACAATTCCAAGACCCCTCACCCCATCCAGTGTTTGCCTAAAGAGGACTGGTTCTAGCAAAACAGCAACATGAAAGCATTTTCTTTCATTCCTATCCACCTCCAAGATGGCCCCTCTCTCTTTTTTTTCCACAGTAAAATCAGTTTCTTTCTTTGATTTAAACAATGACATTGAAGACACCAACATCCCCCACTGCACTTCAGGCCATCACCAGTCATCTTGGCTTTTGTCTTGCCACTGAATTTTAATGACTCTGGAAGACAGAGTGAGGCTGACCACTTTGAGCATCTCTGCCTCACCTAAATCCAATTTGTAGGCAAGTCAAGACATTAACCCATGATGTCATTGGTCCTCTTCAGAAATGAAGGATGAACAATAAATAGCATTTCTCTTAGTGCAGTCCACCACTCCATTAGCTAAATTGTCAGTGTTAGACTCTTCTCCAAATTGGTCAACAATCTGCTTTGGGTTCAATAGGGGATGAACTGGATTGATAGAGGAAGGCTCAACTACCAGTTTCAAAGGGCTCCTTCTCTCCACAGCTTTTCAAGTTCACACAAAGCTATCAGCAATCTATCAACTCCTCCTCAGCAAGGTCCACTGGGCTCCACTGAAACCCTTGCCTGGTTCTCATCTCAAGGGAGATTCATGAGTAATTCTAGTCATTTACCTTGTTATTCCCAATGGTATTTGTCTAAAGAATGCAAGCCATGAGTGATTCTCTCCTCAAATGAATGAGAAGATTGTGCCCCAAAATTGAGACCAACCACAAAGAATCAGCTTCTGCCTGAATAAGTTGCTTTTCTGTATGACAGTGGCCATGACCAGGCAAATTACATCTTGTTCTTCTAGGGGGGGCAGATCCTTGGAAGGTAAGACCCTCTCTTCCCTCCCCCCCAGTGTTTGCCCAAAGAGGACTGGTTCTAGCAAAACAGCAACATGAAAGCATTTCCTTTCATTCCTATCCACCACCAAGATGGCCCCTCTCTCTTTTTTTTTTTCCAACATATTCCCATCAGGAATTCAGCTCTGCCATATTCTCTCTTGGTTGCCAAGGACTTGCTGCTAAAGCTTTTCTTTGGTTAGCTAGGTGGTTCAATGGAAAGAGAGTTGGACTTAGAGGCAGGAAGACCTGAGTTCAAATCCTGTGCTGGACTCTGACTAGTTGTAAGACCCTGCCAAGTCACATAACCAGTTAGCTTCAATTTCCTCATCCATAAAAATAGAGATAATAAGAGCACCTATCCCACAGGGTTGAAGTGTGGGTCAACTGAGGTCATATATGTAAAGTGTTCTTAAAACGTTAAAACTCTAGGGCACCCTTAATAGAAACTCAGCACAATTCAGTTAATAGCAGTAATAGCTGGGATTTAGGAATCAAGAAATTGAAAAGAGGTTTAAAAGAAATAATCTTTGGCTCAAGGAGGTTGTTGGTTTGTTGTTTTTTTTTTTTTTCACAAATACTATGGAGTTATTCTAGGGGAATTATACATGGTCAAAAATTGTATAAAAGTTTTGTATTCTAAAAAAATCTATATATAAATGCAGGCTGCTATATTATTATTAATGGTTATTATTCATCTATCTTGTGTCCATCTATCATCTGTCTTGTGTCTATCTATTCTATCTTGTGCCCACTCTCTTGGGCCTTCTTCTCATCTAATAAGAAAATCTAAGGCCATATTGAATATAAATAAATTAACATAAGAGATTTGTACTCCAAGGTAACATCCTTGTACATTAATAAGGATCTTCCAGAGAGTCATAGGATTACATATTTAGAGATGGGAAAGACGTCAGAGGTCATCTAGTCCAACATCCCCATTTTATGAATCAGTGAACTGAGGTCAAGAGGGGCTAAGTAATTTTATCCAAGGTCACATGAGGAGTAAATAGTAAGAGTGGGGATTTGAACCTAGGTTCTTTGATGTGGCATCCATCATTCTTTCCAATACATCATGCTGCCTGAATGTCTTTTCAGAAAAAATTAGTTATTTGTTACATTTTAAGTTCCAAATTGTCTCCCTCCATCCTTCCTTACCCCATACTAAAAAAATCAACATCTGACTCAGATAAATAGATATAGATAGATATACATATATATATAGAGAGAGAGATACACATCCACACAGAGATATATACTTATAAATGTGTACATATATGTATGTGTAAAACATACAAGGCATACTTCTATTTATCAGTTCTTTCTCTCAAGGTAGATAGCATGTTGCTTCATAGGTCCTTCCTTTATAGTTGATTTGAGTATTTATAATACTCAGAATATCTTTACTGTTCACAGTTAATCTTCAAACAATATTGCTGCTACTATTTACAATATTCTTTTTTTCTGTTCATTTCACTTTTCATTATTTCAAGCAAGTCTTCACATGTTTTTGTCTAATCATTAATCTAATCAACCTGCTCATCATTTCTTACAGCACAGTAGTATTCCATCACAACCATATACCACAATGTATTTAGCCATTTACCAATTGATGGGCATTCCCTCAGCTTCTAGTTCTTTATCACCACAAAGAGAGCAGCTATAAATATTTTAGAACAAAAAGATTCTTTTCTTTTTTTCCCTGATAACCTTGGAAAACAGACCTAATAGTGGTATTGCTGGGTCAAAAGGCATGTGCAGTTTTATAACTTTTTGGACATAATTCCAAACAGCTCTTCAAAATGGTTGGATCTGTTCACAGTTCCACCAACACTGCATTGGTGTCCCAATTTTTCCACATCCCTTCCAATATTTGTAATTTTCCCCTTCTATCATTTTGGTCAATCTGAAAAGTAGGAGATAATATCTCAAAGCTGTTTTAATTTGCATTTCTCTAATCAATAATGATTGAGAGAATTTTTTTCATATGACTATAAAGAGCTTTAATTTCTTCACTAAAAAACTATCTGTTCATATCCTTTTATCATTTATCAATTGGGGAATGACTCAAATTCTTATAAATTTGATAAAGTTCTCTATATATTTGAGAAATAAGACCTTTATCCAAGACATCATCTATAAAAATTTTCCCCAATTTCTGCTTTACTTAATCTTGGTTATATTGGTTTCATTTGTACAAAATCTTTTTAATTTAATCTAATCAAGCTGTCTGAATATTTTAACAAAAGTAATGGGGAGTTTTTAAATGTCATGGTAAAGCAGGAGAATATGGCATCTGGAGGGCCTTTTGATATCCCTCAAATCACACTTCATAGGTATTCATCCAGTATGCCTATACATAAGACCAAGTCTGCTGATAAGCTTTCTCTACCTTTCATTATTTGCTGTAGACTTTAATGGATGCCTATTTATATAGAGTTCCTGGCATAGGGCCCTAGACTACAGTGAGACTGTAGGTCTATAAGGGCCCAACTAATGACCTTGGTGTAGCTCATTCACCCATCAAGTTCTAGTCCATTAAATTATTTACCCCTGGAGCCTATTGACTTTAGATTCAGAAATTACCACTATGTTTTCTAAGAATACACATATACATGAACAGTTCCATGATACAGCCAAGTACATGCTTATCCCTTGAAAATTAAGCCTTCTACAATAAACTACTAGAGATCATTGAAGAACAGTAAAATTTGGATCCCAGCAATATAGAATTTGAGATAATTGGGACAGGAGCTAGGGCATGAGCTCTTATTGGACCTATATAGCGAGGTAGGGGAAAGAAGAAGATGATAAGGATCTGCTTTGCAAACAAACAATGTAAACAAAATTCAACGAAAATATTGGCTCTACTTAAGGGCAGGTGCGTGTTCATCCTTCGTTGCCAAAGAAGACCATGCCATCAGAGAAATGATGACATGACTTACACTTGACTTTGTTTTGAGTGAGGGAGGGCTGTGCAGGTCACCAGCCTCACTTCTCCTCCAGAGGCATCTTAATTCAGTGACCAGATATTCATCAGGATGACTGGAGATGACCCAGGATGAGGCAGTTGGGGTTAAGTGACTTGCCCAAGGTCACACAGCTAGTGAGTGTCAAGTGTCTGAGGTGAGATTTGAACTCAGGTCCTCCTGACTCCTGCACTGGTGCTCTATCCATTGCACCACCTAGCTGCCCCAATCTATTTTCAAGTAGCTAATTCAGAAGGTTTACATACAATTGACATACTACTTACAAATCTTGCATATGTTTACTAAAGCAGGTCCTTTTAGGTTGCCTCCTATAGAAAATGTAGATCTCCTTCAAGTATACAACTTGAAAGTAACATGGCTATGTTAATTTTAAATATCCATAATTTATACTTTTTACTCCATTAGGACTAGCTTTTACAAGTATAGGGCTAGCCAGGGCTAAAGACAGCATTTGGCTCCATAAAATTATGATATTAGGAGGAAGAACATTATATCCCTCAAAATGTGGTTACAAATGAGTGACTGGCCAAGTAATCTTACAGCAAAGTTTTTTAGCTAACTATTAAGGATGGTTAGAATACATGGTTAGAATGCATTCATGTTAGAATAGATGGTTTGAATAGATAAGAAAATTATTGCAAAAATAATTTCAAATAAAGTTATCTTATGCTAGGTAGGCTTGTAGTCCAAAACAAAGAAGAAAAAAAGGTAATGAGGTTGAGCAGAAATAATCACGAATCTATGTAGGATTAGAGGGTATTCATTTAAACCCTGTCCTCTGATATTTCCTTGCTCTGTGATTTGGGCAAGTTACATCAGTTTCCTAGATCTCTGTTTTCTTATTTATTAAGTGTACTAAGGTTCTTTCCAGTTCTAAATCTATAGTCCTTTGAATGATGCTTTCCTGTGCTATTCAGAAAATAACTAGTCCTCAACTGAACGTCTAAGTTTTTAGCTAAATGGTCTCGATTGGGTCACTTTCTGGTGTCTCAGATATTTCTCCTCAATGTCATTTTGTGATTCGGTATCTCTAGCAAAAGAAATATATTTAACAGGGAAACATATTCTGCCCTAATTAAAAAGGTACTAGAGATGGGTGCCCTGTTCTCTCTCTGCCCATAGGCTTTCATGACAAGCAGCCTAGTATTTAAACTGAAATGAGCTACTATTTTTTTTCCATCCACTGCCTCGTGTTCAATTTAGAACACAATAGGCCTTCAGGTGCCCAGGTCCCATGCTCTGGAAGATGGTATCGGAAGATCAGCTCAAAACATGCGTAACCTAGACACTCAGGAACTGGCTCAAATGTGGCCGCTAATTGGATGTTGCTCCTGGAAAAGAGCGCGATGTGAATCATGAGGAAGGAGAAGATGCTTTTAGGATTGCTTTGATACAATTACACACTATCTGTATCCCCTCTTAGGGCATCGCCAGTCTGGGCAATCTATTACTTTCAAAGAGGCAATGCCTGCGATCTTATCTGTAGTCATTCCTTTTGTGTGTGTGTGTGTGTGTGTGTGTGTGTGTGTGTGTGCATGTGTGCATATGTGTGCCCATGAGCACAGTGGAGCCCCAAGCTGTCTTTCCACAACTCTCAGAGTTGAAGCAACCCTTTTATTGTAATCAGTTTTCATTAGGACCCTTTGATCTCCATCCATTCTTTGTACACAATACTTCATCACCTTTATTTTTTGACTTAATTGCATGTGAAAGATTTCCCCTTTGATAGGCCCTAGATGCCAAACTCCTATGGAATAGAGTGTTGAAAAGGGTCATGTGACCTGTCTCTTTTAGAAGGAAACCCATACACCTGTGGAAGACAAATAATTTTTTCAGAGCTATGACATATCTATCATCTGTCCACAGGATATGAGCTGCTTAATAGCAAGGGGCTCTGAATGGCAAAATAGGATGTGCTGAAAGAAATTTGTAGCATACCGCATACCGTCTGGCAGCCATCCCCGAGCTCCGACTCATCCCTGGCCGGCTGAGAATTCACAGGCTGCTCATCACTCTGGCAGGCCAAGCAGCTGGATGGGGCCCCCATCTCTGTTCTCTGTCACCCTGTCATTCAGGTGAGCCTGCCTGCCGTCACCTGCTGACAGTACCATAGGCTTCTCAATTACAGGCCTGGTCTCCATTCCTCGCTCAGTCCAATCCAGCTCACGAGGGGGCCCTGCTGAGTCTCTTTTCAGGGCAAGTATGAGTGGTCCTCAAGAGCCTCCCCACCATTGTCCCTGCGGCAAAGCTTCCTGAATTATGAAAACACAGTACAAAGTGAGTAGCAGGGCCCAGCACCAGGAAAGGCATGAGGGGACCATGTACTGGAACCTTATTTAAAAAAAAATAACAGAACAAAGGCAGAACTTATTTTTTGTCTGTTTGTTTGTGTCAGGATTTGGAGTCTAAAGATCTGGGTTCAGTCACTTACAAGCTGTAGTATCTTGGGGAAGTCTCTCCCATTTCTGGGCCTCAGTTTTTTCCTCCATAAAATGAAAAGCTGGAAATTAATGATCTCTAAGATCCCCTAGAAGCAATTAGGCAATGAATGGACAGAAAGCAAGTTCGAGAATCAGAAGAGCAGGAGTTCAAATTCAATATCAGAAACTTACAATTCACATGATCCCAGGCAAGTCACTTAACATTTATCTTCCTCAGTTGCCTCATCTATAAAATGGAGATAAAAATATTATCTAATTCCCAGAACTGTCATGATGATAAAATGAGATAATTTTGGTAAGGCTCTTTGAAAACTGAATTTCTTAGGAGAAGTGGTTGTAGTGGTGGAAGGAGAAATGGTAGTAGTGATAACAACAGTGTTTGTAGTAGTGGTAGTGGTAGTGGTAGGTATGGTGATGGTAATAGTAGTAGCAGCTGCAGCAATAGAAGTAGTGGTTGTAATAGTGAAAATAATGGTAGCAGTAGTGGTGGTGACAGTAGTAGTAGCAATAGTAGCAGTAGTAGCAGCAATAGTAGTGGTAGTAGTATTCCAGCTATACTTCTGTGATTTACTGACTGGTTTGGGCTGACCATATTGGAATTGGTTCTTGCTTCAGAAGGAAACTTATAAAAAACCATGAACCTGTGGAGCTTTTCTGGATGAAAATCAAAATCCCTCTATGACTCTTGCTAGGGCCCCATACCTGTTGTCCAGGTGCTCCCTCTGGATCCCTGATCCCTGTAGCCCCACTTGGCTTCCTGAATTGTAGAGGTATTGCTTATACTGATGTCTGACACCTGTCTAATTCCTGAAGTCTAACCTCAGTTCTCTTGGTAACTGTTCACAATGGATATACAACTTACTGTTGCCCATGTTCTGTGGCTCACCATTGTGGGGAGATAGATTCAGGTAAGTTTTTTAAGGAAAATTCTCAGAATCTAAAATGTGACCCCATCCTATAGTTCAGAGGGCCATCTTGGTTTCCTGGGGTAAATCCTCCCCCAACCCTGAGAGCAGAAAGATCCCAGTGGCTGAGAGTAATTTTCTTTATGCCCCTCAAGGTTGAAGATAAGATGAAGACACACTTCCTTTCCTTGTATTGAGAAACTTCTGTCCACTTTGTTTCATATCTTGATGGAATTTTTATAACTAAGGAAGCATTGGCCCCACAAAGGAGGAGGGGAAACTCCTGAGAGTCATCTTTATTTTCACTGAAAGAAAACATGAGAAGTACTTTAAACTTTATGATTAGACATAGGATCTTTTATAGCTTTTTCAGTGACACATCTTTCTGTTTCAGAGGGTTGCATGAGAAGTAGTGAAGAGAAAGGGACCCAAAAGACCAGAGGGAACTACTGAATCTTAATACCATCTCTCCCAGGAAGCAGCAAAAAGTCAGCCCCTTCTTCATTACCATCAGAATTATGACATGGAATGGGATTTGGGTTGCCCATGCTTAGTACGAAGTAAAGCAGACCCAAGAGATAGATAATTATATTCTGAGACACACAACATTGACCTACCCAGATTGATGAGAAAAGGACATTCTCCATTATATCTGGGCACATGCAGATGAAGTTGCTCAAAAATGGATAGTAATCTCTGAAGAGTTGTAGAAAACAGGAAAGGGGCTGAAAGACTAAAGAGGGGCAAATATTGGCTCAGTGCTTTTTAAAAGGGCAAGCAATGACCCTGGCATTGATCATTGAAATTATTGTAAAATAAATTATCAAACAAATGGTTTGAATGCACTTAAAGAAGTAATCAGTGATCTTCCAGCGCCAGCATGAACCCACTAAGGACAAGTCACAGTAGACTCAATGCATTACCTTTCTCAAAAGGGTTAATAGAGTGCTGTCATCAAAGAGATGCATTATTGGAAACAAGAAAAAGATAAAAAGGATGGTAATCCATAACATAGCAGGGATGAAGAGCAAGGAATATACATTGAGTATTACGCAATCTCTATAGGTAAGCTATCCAATATGCCAGGTCAAGTCTTAGGGGAGGGCCAATAGGAAGACAAAGACCAGAAAGGCATAAAATGGGAAGGGACGGATAGGTCACAATTTATATCATTGAATGGAATGGAATGTCCACATTCATGGCATCAGAAGCACCAAATTATCAAAGTCAAAAAGTCCCACCATTGACAGGATATCTGGATTTCAGAAAGACTTCAACAATGTCTCATAATGTTCTTGTATGAGACAAAGAGATGTGGATTAGGAAGCCATGATTAGGAAGCAATGAAGCTTCCAGTGATATGTATCCAGTATCTGCCCTTCAGTCTGAGAGATCTAATCCTTTTATCAGCGACATGGATAGAGAGATTACTGTAATTTATTATATGATACTATACTATTTATATACACTATGGATGGTATGATCACCACATTTCAGAAGACTTGAAAGTGAGAGGCATAACTAATATTCTAAAAGGTGAAATTAAGGTCCCCAAAGATCTCAATAGGCTAAAACAGTGAATTAACCTTACAAGAGGAATAATAATTCACATTACCTCTAATTCATGTGAAAAAAAAAAAGAGAGAGTTTATTGGCAGCCTATCAGCACAATTTGAGTCAATGACGGGATGCAGCTGCAGAACAAAAGTGAATTTGATATTGGGTGCTATATTATTAGGATGACAAAGGGAGCAATGGTCTCACTGTTCTCTGTGCACAGATCATATCAAAAACATTATTCCAGTTCTAGGCATCACCTTTTGGGGGAAGAAATATTAATAAGCTATGATTCATTCAGAGGAGATCAGGATGGCAAAGAAACACAAAACTTTGTCACATGAGGAACAATTGAAAAAAATGATGCACATTAAGTTTGAAGAAGACAAGACATGGGGGGTGAGAATTTCATGAAAAGGACATGATATGATACCTGTCTTCAAATATGTGGCATGAAAGAGGAAATAGACTTAATTTGCATCTCTAGAGGGCAAGCCTAAAACAGATGAGTAGAAATTACAGGGAGAAAGGATTTTGTTCATTGGAAAAAAAAATAATTTTTGAACAAAAATGAAACCCTAATGAGCTTCTACCTAATGATATCTAAAAAGCTCCCTGTCACTGGAGGTTATGTCACTGGAGAAACTGATAGAGTGATATCACCCAAGAGATGCATTACAGGAAAAAAGACAAAGAGGATGTAAAGGTCATGGAGGATGCTCATGTACCAGCTAGGTGGTTGAATTGGGTGATCTCTGAGGTCTCTTGAGCTCTATGTTTTTTTTTTTTACATCAGTGATATCACCAGTGCAGGGGGTTCTGAATGTAGTAATCCCTTCCATTGATACTAAGTCTACAAGAGAGAATCTGAGAGTTGTCTTGAACACTCCTAGCTTGTCCATAATCACACAATATATGTCAAAGGCAGTCATGAACCTAGGGTCTCATGAGTTAAATAAAAAATATAGGAAGCTCTGGTTAAGATGGTGGCTATGAGCAGGCTACACGATGTTCCAAACAAGCAATTACTCAGGAGAAGTAGCATAAAAGGAGATATCATTAAAAAAAAAGATTAATCATCAAAAAATAGAAGGGATTGGTCACATCCCCAGAGTGAGGGATAAACAGTGGACAATCTGTGCCTTCCATTGGTGCCCATATAATGGCAAAAGGTCCACAGTATATTGGCTTAAGACTCTGTGGCAAACTTATAGGAAGATGTAGACAAGAGTCAAATAGGATGAGAAGCCGTTGATGGACTGTGATCAGAATCTTTGGAGGGAATTTCCACATGAATAACATTACATATCTATTGTGATTTTAGAGAAAACTTCAATATAGGCAATGGTGCTGGTGCAGACTATGGAATATGAGAATCAGGTTTAGAGAGATGCACGTTTCTCATAGGCAGGCTCAGGGGGTGAAGTTTACCTCATCCTTCCATACGCAAAAGTCATGACCAACCCAAGGAAAACTTTTCCTCCACTTTTTGCTATTTGTCCTTCAGTGTTGCGCATACAGTCAGCACTCATGTATTGAGAAAGGCACACAGACAAAACCTAAAGAACAAAATGACAGGAACACTGGAAATACTCTGAATGGGGAGTCTCGGGGGAAGACTCAGCAGCTAGTACAACCCTGCCCACTTTCCCATGTGCAGAAAGAAAGTTAAGGTCACTATCACAGTTCAGATCACTCAAGGGAAGATTTGAGAGAAAAGGAAACCAAGCTGCTTCCTTTTTAACTAAGAGGAGAGAGGAAGAGACAGAAATAAAAGTCAGAGACGCAATGTCAACTAAAGGGCAAACCCAACATTGTGTATTCAGAGAGGCAGCCAATTTCCCCACTGAACTGCAAAAGTATGAAAAAAGGATTCAGGGACATGACTGTCTCCCTCCCTACAAGAACAACTGCATAGATCACTATAATCTTTTCTTTTCTTTATAGGATATGGTTGTTACTCTTTCATCAAAGGGAAGGGACTAGTTCTCCTGGATCCTGGATCAAAAATGGATGCTTTACCTTGGACAAACATGTAGCATCATTATTACTCTACATCACTGACCCACCACTTTGTCCAATGGAAAAATGCACCAAAGGCCCAAAAAGATTAGCATAAGGATGATTATAAAGACTTAAAATGAGCTGTGAGTGGTCAGCCTTTACAACTGGCTCTTCAGTGAGAAATTTCCTACACTGGGTTGGGAAAGGGGACAGACAGAAACAATGAAAGACTCATTTGTTCATTCAGTTCTAAGACTTTACGCCATGGATCTTTCCCCAGGCTAGCAGGATACCCTCTCTTCTAACTTACAGATGAGGGGGTTACAGACATTTCTCCATTATTACCACTCATTCTAGTCATGCTCTAAAATCAGTCCAGTTAATTCAAAGTTTCTTGAGGGCAGAGATCAAGACTTTTCTTGTTTTCTTTTTTATTTTATTCTGAACTTAAGATATTAAAATGAGCATTTCCATGCCATAGTAGGAGGGGAAAAAAAGATGACTGCACATGAAATTGCAAAGCAATTATGTACAACTTGCTATACCTCTTAAATATATAATAAAGTTATCATGTAACTTTCTTTTTTTTCTTTTTTTCCTTCCCTCCCCCCATCCTAGAGACAGCTAACATTAGACACAAATATATATAGATACATAAAATCATTCTCTCTATATATATATTCTCTATATATTGCATTTATCAGGACGCAGACAATGCCTTTCTTCATAGGTTCTTTGTTGTTGATTTGGGCATTCAAAGTAGTTAAAATGACTTAGTTGTTCAAAGCTGTTCTTAAAATAACATTGCTGTTACTGTATACAACCTTCTCTTGGCTCTGCTCATTTCACTCTTCGTTATTTCGTGCAAGTCTATCCATGTTTTTCTAAGATGATCAAGCTTATCATTCCTTATATCACAGTAGTATTCCATCAAGATGATTTACCATAACGTGTTCATTTCTTTGACATTTCTTACCTTTTTATCTCTTCCCAGCATTGAACACAGTAATCAGTATTTGTTTAATAAGCATTTGACAAATGAATGGTGTGGTACCAAAAGTCACACTCTTGTTATAAGCAAGATAGTCTTCTGGGTTCTGAGGATACAGAGCCAAAAACGGAAAAGACCCCTCCCCCTAAGGAGCTTACAATGAATTGATTTTTTTTTCATGTTTCAGCTTGTTGCTTTGACATGACAATGCATACACTCTATGGGAGGTTTAAATAAGAGAGGCCATGTTATTTGCTTAAGACTCTGGTGTAATATATAGGGTACCAAATTCAAAGTTAGGAAGAGGTAGGTCCAAATCCTACCTCAGACATTTACTTAATACACGACCCTGGGCAAGCCAAATGTCCCCTCTTGGCCTTGTTTCCACATCTGTAAAACAGGGATAATAATAACTGTAGAATCTACATAGGATATCATAGGATATCTTGGAGGATGAAATGAGAACATATATATAAAATCCTTTGCCAACCTTAATGGGCCAGTGACCATTAGTATCCAGAAGGACCAAGGTCCTTCATTAGTTGTCCTGGTCAGTCTGCCTAACCTGGATCCTCTCACAATCCTATATTTTATAACCAGAAGAACAAAAAATTAAGATGACAGATGTCTGGGTTCATTCACCAAGCTCCAGAAGCCTCCCTAGGCCCTCACGATGTCGTTCAAAATGGCAGTGCCACAGCATCATCATAAAGGCATGCAACTTTGAAAGACTTAAAGAATCTCTGATAACTCAATGAACAATCAAGATTCCAGAGGACCAATGATGCAGTTTGCTATTCAACTCTGGAAACAGAGGTGATGTGCAGCTTAGAGCGTAGAATGATACATATTTTTTGAATGTGAGCAATAAGGAAAATTTGTCTTGCTTGACTGTGTAGCTGCTACAAAGTTCATGCTAATTGTTTCCCTATGAGAGATAGAAAAATTGATTTTTATTCATTAAAAAATAAAAACAAAAAATCAATATCAGGCTTCTTCTTCTCTCAATCCTCTCACCAACACACACACACACACACACACACACACACACACACACACACACAATTTGGAAATCAAAGACAAGTGAGTGATAAATATGATTCTATCCATATTGCACATTGGGTTAACACAATGTCGACTCAAACCTTGCCCTGAATCCTTCCCCTTGACCACAGCAAAAAATTCAGCAAAGTATAGCCTAGGCTTCCAACTGCTTATTTACAGGACCACTTTAAGGAAGCTGAAGCTTGAAAAAGTTTGGAGATGATTCCAGAAAGGGTTGTGGTTTTGGTGAGAAAATTTACAAATCAAGATCCCAAGTCCCAAACTCGGAAAAGCTCCAGAAATGGAAGCAGGAGGGAAGGGGAGGAAGAGGAGTCATTGATTTGCCAGGAAAAATCTTCTGAATTTCAGCACCAGCCTTTGATTTATAACTCATAAAAAGGAGAGACTGTAGTCGGGGAGAACTTTCACAAGGACAAAACTACTCTATGGCTTAACCCCAGATGGACCATGGAAACTCTGGAAGATGTGGTCTCCTCACTGATACAGTAGGTGATGCCTACCTCAGGATACAGAATAACTGCTTTGGGAAACAGCACTCCATAATCACCAAGAAGACTGAAGAGGTTCATTCTTTGGAAATCTGAGAAAAATAGGTAGGACAATCTCTGCCTGGGAAACTTTGATTGCACATTGTTTCAATGTGGAAATATGTACAAGACAATTTTTTAAGGTTATGGCTTAGGGGGCATGGTGCAATGGGTAGAAAGTTGATCTTAGAGTCAGGAAGACTTGGGTTCAAACCCTGCCCCAGACACTAGCTACGTGACCCTAGGCAAGTCACTTCACTCCCTGTATCTAGGTTTCCTCAACTGTAAAATGTATTAGATCGTCTCTATGATCTCTTCCAGCTTCAAATCTAAGACTATGAAATTCACAAAGAGATCTCTGTAAAAGTATGGAAACAAACAGGACTGGTTTTTTTAGTACCTGATAGTCTTGCACGAAGTCTACAAATATGTATAAATTTCTTGAGGACTGGAACAGTTTTTCATTTTGTTGTTCTATTTCTAAGACCTAGTAGGTGCTTAAAAAATATTTCTTAGATTGGATTGGAATCAAATTAGATTCAGTTTGCCAGAGCATCACTTAAGATATCACCTTCTGTTACATTTCCTGCTGCCCCATATTTGGAGTAAAACAGTAACTGAAACAAAAATAATTTCTGTCCCTAATAATACTTGAGATTTGCATAATAGATTAAAGCTTATAAGCAACCTATGTATTATATATCATGCATGTATTCATACATATACTTATGTACCTATACATACACACACACACACACGGCACAGAATGCAGGGCCTGTAGTCAGGAAGACTCATCTTTCTTAGTTGAAATCTGGCATCAGACACTTACTATCTGTGTGACCCTGGGCGAGTCACTTCAACCTGTTTGCCTCAGTTTCCTCACCTGCAAAACAAACTGGAGAAGGAAAGGGCAAACCACTCTAGCATCTCTGCCAAGAAAACCCCAACTGGGGTCACAAAGAGTCGGAAATGTCTGAAACAACTAAACAACAACAATAAATGCTGCATTATCATAAGAACTCTATGAGGTAAGCATCGATATACTTATTGGGATTACTGGTATAATTACCCTAACTTTACAGATAAGGAAATTGAGGCTGTGTGCACACCAGGAAAACTCTAGATTTGTAGTGAGAAGACGTGGTTTCACATCCTACCTCTAACTAGCTATGTTATTATGGGCAGGACACAACCTCCCAGGGTCTCTGTTTTTTCCTCAAAAGTTGTTTCCATATCCAAGTCTGTGATTCCATGAATCTATGAGGCTCAAAAAGAGTGAATAATTTCCCCATGGCCAACAACTGGTGTCAGAGGCAGGATTCAAACCCAGATCTCTCCTAATCCCTGCTTCAGCACTCTATCCACTGTGGTACACAACAATCACATGCTAATGCCTAAAAATGGTGAGCCAGGTCATAGGATTTACATACTTTATCAGTCTAAGACTGTACGATCAGGAACACCACTTTCCAGTCTACTTAGATGACAACAGTATATCTATAATTTTCTTCAAATTGAATAAAATGTTTACTTTGTTGTTACTTTCTGTTCAGTTAAGTCCCAGTCAATGGTAAATGCATATCCATTCATCGATTTACCAGAACTACATGCAGAATTAAGTCTGTCTGGGACTACTGTTAAGTAGGATTAATAAAATATTTCCAGTCTTACACAGTTGGAAACACTCTCTCCTGCTCAGATTTCTCAATTCACTTGAGCTCCCTAAAGATAAATGAGCTCTCCACCACTGAAAAGAAACAGATCGCTTATCTGACATCACATTATTTACTGACATTAAAAATGATAATATCCATCAACAAGCAGCCAAACCCCAAGTGGGTCATACTGAGAACAAAGCTACAACTGTCTCTCTTTGATATGGTTACAAGGAGAGGCTGATGGAACTGCCATTTGTGTCCTAGTAATGTCACTACTGGCTCTGGAAGTTGGGGATTTATGTGCATTAATTCCATTTCCCATGATGAGAGTTTTGATTTGGGTGGGGCAGGGGGAAGAAGGAAGGAGGGCTGGTTCTTGGGCCTTCTCTGAACTTTCAAACCAGCAACTAAAAATCGAATGATGGAATTATGAGTCTGATTTTTTAAAATATTGTTTTTAAAAGCACATCCATGTGGCAGGATTTGATCAGTTTGTTTCCCCCAGAAATATGGGTTCTCTCATTCCAGATGATGCTTTCATAGTGCCTCTTTTTCAGGCTCTCATATGACAGAGATGATTATTCATCAGCAGAAACTCTGAGAAGAAGGTCTATGGGGAATGGAACTCAAGGATACTCAGACAACACCCTGAAGAAGGGTACTAAAATTTAGTCATTCAAGTGAACACTGTCCATGTGACAAATGGCAGAAATGAATAGCCTTTGGGTTCCTCAGAAGTAAATCTAAAGAAAAAGTGAACCAGCTAAAGTCTATTTTAAGAATTGACCCTCACCCCTCTACTACATGAAATGCAGGATGGACCAGAGTACAGAGAACTGGCCTCTCAGTTGAAGACTGATTTATACTGATTTTATAACCCTGGGAGTTATATTTACCTACGGGAGAACCAAGTAGCACCTTTAGACTATCAATTGTAGAATAGCTGCCAGTCTACATTGGTAAAGGGGGTTTCCTCAGTGGGATCATGAAGTCATTGGTTCATAGATCTTGAAGGGATCTCAAAGGTCATCTGGTCCAATTCCCACATTTTTCTGCTAAGGAAACTACAACCTCAAATGGTTAGGTGACCTAAAGTCACATAAGTAGCAAAGCATCTGAGCTAGAATTTGAACTCACGTCTTCTAATTCATGCTCTTTCCACTTAGTTACACTAAAAAAGCCACTGGTCTAAACTTAAAGAAAAAATGGGAGTTCAGAGAAGTACCTCTGTAAGCATCAGAGGAAGAGAAAGATGAAGTTACACCGAAAAGAGAACCTTGTATTTAAGAATATTAAAACCTAGATTTCAATTTTATCCATACCATCTGCTAGCTATATGATCACAGGCAAATCCTTTAACCATGATGAGCCTTAGTGTCCTCATTTGTAAAATGACAGAGTTGTTTTGAATCACTTCTTGGGTCTTCTCTAGCTCTATCAATCAATGATTCTATGATTCCGTTTTTTCCCCCTAAGATATTTCAAAATCTGCTTTTCTTTATGCCTTATTTGGAGATTTAAAACACTGGTATGTCACTTGGTTAAAATTTCTGAAGCTTCAACTGTTCTACGTCCTCAGCTCTTCTCCTTCTATATTTTTTTTTTCTAACAGAGAAATTAGGAAAGCCCAGCAGAGAATTCACAGGCGCTCAGCTTGATTAGAAGCCCTCCCACCTGTCACAATTTGTTTCAGGTCTTTCAGTTATAATCTACTTGGACTAGGTCTACATGTTACCAAGACAACTATTTGAATAAAAACTTAAAAATTCAGCCAATTAGCCAGTTTGGTCTACAGGATTACACGTGACTGTATCCTCTAGAACATCTCCTTCCCACTGAACCATTTGAAATGCCAGTGTGGATATAGCCTTACCAAGTTGCAAAGGCTGGTTTTATTTCAGGACCTCCATTGTGTTGCATTTCTGGCAAAAGAGGAAGGTGATTTCCTCATCACCCTCAGCCCCCACAGCCCACTATGATCAAGGATTTGTTGAATTACCCTCCTACCATCCCAAATCAAGGAAATAACTAGTGATCAGTGTTGGGGATGTCTGCCAAAGTCTACAATCATTAGGAGCCGTATGATTTCAACTGAACGCCTTCATTTTTGTATTACTGCTCATTCACTTAAAGAGAAATCCATGAGGCAGAGACAAGATCTTTTTTTTTCCTTTTCATGTTCCTCCAATTTATCTTCCTCGGCATGCTATATTTCTCAAGCCAAACACTTGAGTGGTGTCTTGTTTCTCCCTGTTTTCTCCATTATCTTAGCCATCTCTCATTTATTTTTTTAGTCTTTTCTCTTATCTCAACAGTTTCTCAGGACATCATAAAAGTTGGAATTATTAACCTCCTGTTCCTCTGAGGTTGCCTAAGCCTGTTCCAGGGCTGTAAGTACTCTATTCCACTGTTGTTTTTCATTGCAGCTGTTGTTGTCCAGGGTGATCATAGTTTAGAATGGTGCTGTTCTCTCTCTCTCTCTCTCTCTCTCTCTCTCTCTCTCTCTCTCTCTCTCTCTCTCTCTCTCTCTCTCTCTCTCTCTCAACGCCAAGAAAGCTTGGATAAACCTTCATTCAAGCTGATTGCTTAATAGTACCTGTTTTTGGTATATAACAACCATCCTTCACATGAGACATTCACCAGGAATAATGCAATTTTAAACAAAGCCTGCTTATCTGCCTTTCTCCACTCTGCCCTATGGAGACTCTCAGGCAATTCACTCTTCCTTTACTTCTTCAATGAAGTGGAATGTTTGTGGAATGAGATGTGGGCACTATCTGTTCTTCTTGTGATATTGCTAGCCAACTCTTGATGATTCAAGTGAGATTAAACACTCCAGATCACAGGAATTAGGACTTTGAGGTCATTTAGTTGAATCTCATTTAACCTATGGAGAAACTAAGGTACAATTAAGTGACTTGTCTGATGCCATAGAAGTTAGCAGAGGAGTCTAGACTTGAAATTTGCAGTTAGAAGTCCAGCTAACTATAAATCCATAGTTCTTTTCACTAAACCAAATATGGCTATTTCCATTATCAAGAACCTGCTGTGCCCAAAGAATTGTGGAAGGCACTCAAAATACAAAGCCCAGAGTTTCTAACAGCTAGTAATCAATTTAGGGAAGAAGCACAAATACCCAAAAAGAGAAAAAAATAGTAAGAAAGATTATGCTAAGGGACAGCAGGTGTCATAGAGTGATTTTCAGAGAAAGCAGACATAACCGTGGAGTTGCATGGGTAATGAAGGCGTCACTGCTAAAGTGAGGTATGACTTTGACCTAAAAGGCATAGGAAGGAACATAAATAACAGGAAAAAGGTGAGGACAAGGTTCCAGGTAGGAAAACCATCATAAGCAAAGCCCCAGAGGCAGGGAAAGTGGAGAATAGTCTGGTGGGAGTGGAGGACAGTTTTGGTATAGCACCAATTAAGAAACTGGTAAGTATTTATTATGCCAAGTACTGTACTATGCTCTAGAATTACAAAGGCAAAAACCACAAAAACATTACCTGTTCTCAAGGAGCTTATGTTCTTTTTCCTGAGGGAGACTATGTAAATAGAAAGGCAAACACAAGATACTAGCAGATTAAATGGAAGATGACCTTACAGGAATATTAGGGTATTATTCAAGAGTTTTTTTGCAGAATCATCCATATAGTCTCCCAGTGCCACCTCATAGGATATTGGGTTACATACGTGTCTTGCCTATTGGGAGGAATAGGACTTACTTTTATTTATGTGCTAAGTTCATCTGTTCTAAACATACCCCAGTCAAGTTTCAAGGGGATTCTCTCGTCCTGCTGTTCTGTGATTTTTTGAACAAGTGTGTGTGTTCAACTGGGCCATGTTGTTTCACAGATTTTAATCAGATCAGCAACAAAAATTTATTGTATTCCTATAAGGAATGTTGATTAAGAATTCAAAGAAATATAGAAAGACCCAAGAGACCTTACAACAGGAAGAAGTCATTGCAAGTTCTTCCTTGGATACACACTGGTTGAGTAATCACATTAGCTTTGGAGTCAGAGAGGCTGGGTTCAATTCTGCCTTCCTCTGTCAATATCTGGGTGGCCTGGGGAAAATCATTTCATTTCTCTGGGCCTCAGGCTCCTCATCTGTAAAATTAGGAAATGAGTCTCTATGTTCCCTTCTAGCTCCACATTTTCTGTAAGTTACACATGAATTGTTGATTTGTTTCAACTAAAGGAGTGCCCACATCTTCAGTGTCCCACAAGGGTGAAAATTCAGGCTTTGGCCAAAAGCAAATGAAGGAAGTTTTGTGTTATGTGTTGAGAGTGAAGAAAACAGAACCAAAGAAAGGATAGGTATATTTTGGAGAAGGGGAGACCTGGGATTTTATCAGTGGGAAACTCCAGGTATGCAAACCCCTCATCAGTGCCTCCATACTTCAGCCTTGGAGAGTTGCCTAGACATAGCAAAAAATTAAGTGGCTGGTTGAACAGCTAGTATACGTCAAAGGAAAGATTTGACTCCCAGTCTGGTCCTCCATCTACTATTCTATGCTCCCTCTCATGCAATAACTACACCAATAAAAATAACATCCAATAAAATGAACAATGTTAGGACTAATTTATTCAAGTTAAAACATATATCTTTCTTAACTAGGTGGCTAAGGAATCAGGAAGACCTGAGTTCAAATCTGGCCTCAGACACTTGGCAACTGGAATGACTCTGGACAAATCACTTGACTCCTTGTCTCAGTTTCCACTTCTATAAAATGGTGGAGATTATAGTAGCATCTATCTCCCCAGTTGTTCTAAGGAATAAAATAACTTTTATAATAAGCTTTGCAAAGCTTAAAACATTATGTAAAGGCTGGTCATTATAGCTGTTGCTACTTTCTTTGGATAAACAGTACATTTCTCAAATGTATAGTTAAGATGCTATCAATCAGATGATTCCTTCATACTGTTTTTGTTTAATCACATTAGGAGGACGTGATTGAGGAGAGGGTTCATTGTTAGCTAGGGTGTACATGATGCCTCAAAACAAAAATTTTCAATAAAAAATTTCAATACCAAAAACAAACAGAATTTGATTTCGGCCCCTCTATGGCTTTCTTTTTTCAGATTAGGGAGTCGGTCTTTGCTAGCCCCAACCCTCTGGATCACTGTAGGCCTTACCACTGCTTCTTCTTAATTTGGTATTCTTCTCTATCCACCCCTTCCCCCCACCCCCAAGCCTCCAGCTGAGATTCCACATGCCAATGTAGGCCTCTATAATTGAGAGCCTAATCTGACTGCCTGGAAGCTTCTCCCTGTACCATAAATCAAATGGTCCACTCAGGCCAGGCTTTGTGTTATGAAGGGTGATTAAAGGCCCCTGAGCTTTCAATAGCTATTCCCCATGTCTGTGGCCATCCACATGACATCCCAGAGACCAGGTCTGGCTGCTCTTCTTGGAAGCCAAAGGTCCTGTTTTGTCCCTCTGTATAGTACTGCCCATCTAAGCTTGACCCTGACCTCTACTTCTCGGCTGATTCTGGAGTCCTCTCGGATTCTCCATCCCAAACTCCCCACAAGGAAGGACCCAGAAAAAGGGAAGTAGGGCAAAAACAACAAACTAACTTCACTCATCTTGCTGAGTCTATTTTTATGCATGAAATGAAGAAGTCCTCTTCCACAGAGAAGAAAGGAAATGCACATCTGTGACCTTCCCCAGGCTTCCCCACGAGAGTCTTGCATTGCCCACCAGTTCCCATGAGCCTGCTGCAAGTTAACAGGGACCAAAGGATGCCCCCCAGGGCCTCTGGGCTAATCAAGAATGCTGGCTGGCACTATCCCAGGGAGAGGGAGCTGCGAAGAAAAACTAAAAGGCCCTGTCAACTCCAGGACAATGGCCCTGACACTCTCAATTAGCAAGAGACTGCCAGGCTGGACCATTTACATTGTATAAATCATGTCGTCTTTCCCTGGCTACACTTCTATTCTTCTTTCCAGCACACAGATGGAGAAAGGGATTGGCTTTTTTCTTTCCTTTTCAAGGAAACTTTCCCTGATGAACCACACCCAGGTCCAGTCACCGCTTTATTCTCCATCTCCTCAGCCCTTCTGTGCTCCAAATACTCCAAATACTCCTTGTGACTTTGTACCTATGGACAGGAGCTTTCAGGTTGCTCTCCAGTCAGGTCCTACAGGTACATTTGTGCCTCTCATCCAGGAAAGAAGACCCCAGAGGACAGGAGGGAGACCAGTCAGACCGCATCCATGTTAGCCCCCTCTGATCCATCCCTTACAACGCTGTCAGCTGTATTCTCTTCATGCTGGTAGCTTACCACCCATAGGGAATCCCTCCTAAACTTGGACCCTTTGTTGGAACCTCTCCTAGCAGTGACCATCACCCAGAGAGAGCTTACCCAGAGAGTTACCTAATACTCTCATTGAGGATGCCCTCAACATAAATTGACATAATCTTTATAGAATTATGTATAATATAGAAATTATTGGCATGGAAACAATATGGTGAATTATTAATCAAATCAATAAAAATCAATAATAACCTTATAATGTCTCCTTTCTCATTAATATGTATTATGGGAAATTATATATGATATACACTATATATACTATGTTACTATAATGATACATATTACAATTATAACAGAAGTAATATCTTAATGGCATAATTAACTATTGATTATGTATTATAGTAATATAGCATATAGAAAATATGAATTATATATAATTTCCTATATACATATATTTATTAGAAAGGAGATATTATCAGATTATATGTACATGCATAATATATATGTATGCAAATGTATATATGCCTGTGTGTAGCTACACTTAAGCACATGCATGCATGTATTTGTGTGCACAGGCATATGTATATGCATTCACTGTCCATTTTATTAATATAGCATGCATGATTGTGTACATATACATATGTGCAATACATACATATTCTATGAGTATGTATATGTATGTGTATATGTATATATAATACCATCGGGCAATGAGTCAGACCCAGAATTTAGCAAGAGGAAGAATATGGACAGTAGTGCCTTCAGGATATTTTGAAATTCACTCACCAACCTCAGATTCTTCCCAGAAACAGAGGTCAACCTTTTCAATATCGCTACACTCTAGTGTTATTGTGACTATGAGTCATGAAATTCTGCAGTCACCTGGATGATTAAAGATGAGTATTACTCAAAGGGAAATAGTGGGTACCAAGAGACAGGGACATATAACAAACAGGAGGCTTCCAGAAGAAATGGAACAAAGGGTGTCATCTAGGAAATTTCTTCTAGAAAAAGAAGAAGGGCCATTCTTAGAGCAAGAGCAAGAAAGGACTGGTGGCTAGCCCATAACCTCTCCTGGTATCTCCATGATAAAAGGAGAAAGTGAGGAAGGTCCTCAGAATATTGAATAGACTCCCTGTGGCAAACTCATGGAAAGTCATGGATGAGAATCAAACATGGATGGGTTGCTATATATATTATTTTTAGGATTATAGGTAGATGAAGCATTTTTACAGTGCTCACCACACCAGGTTCTGTGTTAAGCAGTGGGGTGACACATACAAGCACAAAATCCAGTCTTTAGCTTCAAGAAGCTTACATTCTTTTTTTCTTTTCTTTTTTCTTTATTTATTTTAAGTTTTCAACATTCATTTCCACAAAATTGTCAGTTCCAAATTTTCTCCCCATCTCTCCCCTACCCCACCCCAAAACACCTTGCATTCTGATTGTCCCTTCCACCAATGTGCCCACCCTTCTAACACCCCTCCCTTCCCTTATCCCCATCTTTTCTCTTGTCCTGTAGGGCAAGATAAATTGCTACACCCCTTTGCCTGTATTTCTTATTTCCCAGTTGTATGCAAAAACAATTCTCAACATTTGTTCCTAAAACTTTGAGTTCTAACTTCTGCTTCTTTCTCCCTCCCCACCCAAACCTACTGAGAAGGCAATCAATTCAATATAGGCTATATATGTGTAATTTTGCAAATGACTTCCATAACAGTCATGTTGTGTAAGACTAACTATTTCCCTCCATCCTATCCTGCCCTCCATTTCTTCTATTCTCTCTTTTGACCTTGTCCCTCCCCAAGAGTGTTTACTTCTAATTGCTCCCTCCTCCCATTTGCCCTACCTCCCATCATCCCCCCCACCCTGCTTATCCCCTTCTCCCCTACTTTCCTGTGGTATAATATAGGTTTTCATACCAAATTGAATGTGTATATTGTTCCTTCCTGAGTCAAATGTGATGAGAGTAATCTTCACTTTTTCCCTCTCACCTCCCACCTTTTCCATTTCATTGGAAAAGCTTTTTCTTGCCTCTTCTGTGAAGATAATTTGCCCCATTCTATTTCTCCCTTTCTCCTCCCAATCTATTCCTCTCTCACCCCTTAATTTTATTTTTTTGATATGATCCCTTCCTATTCAACTCACCCTGTGTGCTCACTCTCTCTTTCTCTTTCTCCCTCTCTCTCTATATAGATAGATAGATAGATAGATAGATAGATAGATAGATAGATAGATAGACCGACAGATATAGATATATGTATGTATGTGTGTGTCTGTGTGTATAATTCCTCCAACTCCCCAGATACTGAGAAAAGTTTCAAGAGCTGTAAATATTATCTTTCCATGTAGGAATGTTAACAGTTCAACTTTAGTAAGTCCCTTGTGATTCTCTTTCCTGTTTACCTTTTCATGCTTCTCTTGATTCTTGTGTTTGAAAGTCAAATTTTCTTTTCAGTTCCGGTCTTTTCATCAAGAATGCTTGAAAGTCCTCTATTTCATTTAATGACCATTTTTTCCCCTGAAGTATTATACTCAGTTTTGCTGGGTAGGTGATTCTTGGTTTTAATCCTAGTTCCTTTGACTTCTAGAATATCATATTCCATGCCCTTCAATCCCCTAATGTAGAAAATGCTAGATCTTGTGTTGTCCTGATTGTATTTCCACAGTCCTCGAATTGTTTCTTTCTAGCTGCTTGTAATATTTTCTCCTTGACCTGAGAACTCTGGAATTTGGCTACATTGTAGGAGTTTCTCTTTTTGGACCTCTTTCAGGAGGTGATCAGTGGATTCTTTCAATATTTATTTTGCCCCCTGGTTCTAGAATATCAGGGTAGTTTTCCTTGATAATTTCATGAAAAATGATTTCTAGGCTCTTTTTTTGACCATGGCTTTCAGGTAGTCCCATGATTTTTACATTGTCTCTCCTGTATCTATTTTCCAGGTCAGTTGTTTTTTCAGTGAGATATATCACATTATCTTCCATTTTTTCATTCTTTTGGTTTTGTTTTGTGATTTCTTGGTTTCTTATAAAATCATTAGCTTCCATCTGTTCCATTTTAATTTTTAAAGAACTATTTTCTTCTCTCCTCATTGGCTTTTTGAATCTCTTTTGCCAATTGAGTTAGCCTGTTTTTAAAGGTGTTATTTTCTTCAGCATCTTTTTGGGTCTCCTTTAGCAAGCTGTTGGCTTGCTTTTCATGATTTTCTTGAATCAATCTCATTTCTCTTCCCAATTTTTCCTCTACCTCTCTTACATAATTTTCAAAGTCCTTTTTGAGCTCTTTCATAGTCTGGGACCATTGCATATTTATTTTGGAGGTTTTGGATGTAGAAGTCTTGACTTTTACATCATCTCCTGATGGTAAACATTGTTCTTTCACCAAGAAAGTAACCTTCTATAGTCTTATTTTTTCCCTTCTTTGGGCATTTTCCCAACCAGTTCCTTGACTTTTGAATCCTTTGTCAAGAGTACGGTATACCCTGGGAGCCTGTAAGTTCTCAGTTCCTCCAAGGTGGTACAATCAAGGGAGAGGAGTTTACTCCCTGGCCTGGCTCATGGCTGAGATTAAGATCAGCTGCTTAATTTCCTCAGGGTCTTTAGGTGGTGCTGGCTGCCACTCAGGTCTGAGGTTCAGATTCCCCCAGGGGCTTTATTCAACAATGGAAGCCAGCTGCTGCTTGCCAGGCCATGGTAGTCATGGCCTGCTGCTGGTGCTGCTACTGCCTCTGGAG
The DNA here is from genome assembly GCF_028372415.1 of Notamacropus eugenii. Taxonomy (NCBI): domain Eukaryota; kingdom Metazoa; phylum Chordata; class Mammalia; order Diprotodontia; family Macropodidae; genus Notamacropus; species Notamacropus eugenii. The sequence continues at coordinate 234,037,912 of NC_092872.1, forward strand.
TCACTGCCTGGAGCTGGGGCTAGGGGAGAACCCTGCTCCCTTATTACAGAGGTAAAAAAGCTCTCTCACTGACTTTTGAAGCTGCTTTTGGCACCTGTGGGTTGAGATCTGTGAACCACCCACTGCTCTGGGGGATTCTGCCCCCGAGACCTGCTCTGGTCTTCCTCCTGGGCCACGCTGCCAAGGCTGGGCTGGGCTCTGCTCTGCATCCTGGTGCAGCTTACCTTTCCCATCGGCCTTCCAGGTCACCCTGCACTGGAAATCTCCTCCACTCCATCATTCTGCAGCTTCTGCTGCTCTAGAATTTGTTGAGAGTCTTTCTTTACAGGTATTTTATGGGCTGTGGGGGAAGAGCTCAAGTATGTGTGTCTTTCTATTCTGCCATCTTGGCCTCATATTAAGAAACTTACATTCTAATAGGAAATGAGAACACCTTTCTAAAGGGGAGCCTGAAAGAGGTGGGATTAGAGTAACCATAGTGAGTTCAGAGTCTAGGCATCCATGAGATGCTGGCATCAGGAGTTAGACGTGTTTAAATAATATTTAAATTACGTATAAACATCAACATGTCATTCCTTTGCTCAAAAATTGTCAGTGGCTTTCTAATGCCTGTTGAGTAGATTTCAACCTCCTTAGGCACCTAACATTCAAGTCCTTCTGCAAGGTGGTACCACCTTACTTAAAAAGGCCAAGGTTTGCACCACATTGGGGCCATCACCAGTTGGCCTGATCTATATCTTGCCACTAGACTCTGAATGACTCCCCTCTGGTGAGGTTAATGACTTTGAACAGCTCTGCCTCACTTAAATCCAATTCACTTGGCTTCACTCGGAAAGCTTTGCACTTTCAAAAGACAATTCCACTGTGTCTATATTTTGCAGGGCGGGGGGGGAACCCTCAAATTTTTCTGTCATTAATATAATGAAACAGAGTCAAGACTTTATCCTCCTCGTGTCATTGGTCCTCCTTGAGAACAAAGGAAGAACGGGAACAGCAACACTGTTCCAGGCTTATCTCACACTACTCTAACCCACAATTTGAAGTATTATTTCTCTTATATTTACATAATTTGGTTAACATAGAAATTGATTATCATCCCATTTGTTTCATGGCCTCTAATTTTCATGCTGGGACATGGGCAGCAACAGGATGGGTGTTTTAGGAGTCTAACTAATTAGGCAGGGTTCTGGCAGTATAAAGGTAGGAGGCCACCTAAGGAAAGGATGGGACTGGGATGGAACAAAACTGGTGATTTTATTTTTTTTAATGAATCTCTAATGAGATAACTCCATCTACCAATGCAGAGAAGCACCTTCTTTGTACCTTGTAGGCTTAGGGAGCCTGGAGCATGGAGAAGTTAACTGGTTTGCTCAGGATCACACAGACAGTTACGTGACAGAGGCAGGTACTGAAGCCAGACCTTCCTAAGTTCAAGGTAGGTTCTTGGAGCATTAAGGAAGAGCAAATAAATACCTGGTCTGGGAGTTCTGTGAGCCAAGAAGAGAGGTATTAATGAATGCTATGGAACAGAGCTATCATGTTTATCTACTTGTTAATTTTTAACATTCACTTGTTAAAAACTGAATTTCCAGTTCTTTTCCTCCCTCCACTGAGGGAGGAATATTCCCTATCCATTGGGAAGACAAGCAATATGCTATAAATTATAAATGTGAATTCATGCAAAATAGAGATTCAAGTTAGCCAGAGCCACCATGTTTAACAAGGGTTTTGAAGTGGTATTTTGCACTATAGAATAAAAAATATGATTTTAATCATCAAACAACAAACACAGGAGAGGTAGATATTCTCTATGTCTTCCAGTCAATTGTGAGATAGAAAAGCAGTGGTCTCTAGAAAAATGAGAAGAGACAGCAGAAGTTACTAAGCCCTACTCTATTTTATATAGCCTATTGCAAGGTATGAATAGCTCTAGGCTCATATGTGTTAAGTGTCTGCAGATGTACAATGAACATAGTCTCTTTCCCTTTTTTCCTTCTCTCTCTCTCTCTCTCTCTCTTCCTCTCTTTCTCTCTCTCTCCCTCTCCCTCTCCCTCTCCTTCTCCCTCTCCCTCTCCCTCTCCCTCTCTCTCTTTCTCCATCTATGTCTCTGCCCACATCTGTCTGTCTATATCTCTCTTCTTTCTCTGTATGTATATCTTAGTTTCTCTACCTGTGTCTCTCTATCTCTTTCAATTTCACTTATACTAGATCTAGAATCATCTTACATTAAAATATCTCTTCTAGGTCTCTGTGTCTCTGTACCCCCCTGTTCACCTAGTCCAGGAGAAGAATACAGTAACATTCTATAGGTCAAATGGAACTGACTTCCATTCATTACGAAAATAACAACTGGACTAAAAAGCCTTGCAGTTCTCTGATGATGAGGCATCCATGGATGGAAAGAATTAATGTTTAGAGCCAGAAAACACATTTACTTGAATTTTGTCTCTAACACTTACTAGTTATGTGACTCTAGACAAGTCACTAAACCTCTCTCAGCCCCAGTTTTGTCATCTGTAAATGGGGACCATACCTGTAGCACTTTCTTCACAGGATTGTTTCAGGATCCTATTACCTTATATGTGGAAATTCTCTGTCAATGTCAAGTATTACTAAACTATTTTGTATGGTCAGAGTAGTATTAAGCCCTCAGAAATGAGATGATTCTCTCCAAATTGACCAGAGGACAAAAAAAGAATCTGTTAGAACTGTCCAACCTAGAATCTTGGCATAGAACTGTTTTGCTAATCATTTGTGGAGATTTTAAAAAAATGAAATCTAGTGGGAACACATCAACAATTAAAGTATGATTCCACCTTATATGAATTATCATGGAAATGGTGATTGAATGTGAAGACTGGAGACAATTAACTCCTTGCTTTTCGAGTGTAATAGGGGTTTGGAAATAGATTGACATCTTGGGATATGTAGTTCAAAAGTAGAGGCTTTCCCATTGAGCTCTGTGAGCCAGTTGGGACTATCACAATCATTGAGCCAGACAGTAAGTGAGTCATGCACAGAAGTGGCTAAAGGGGCATGTGCAGTCTTCTAGAGACAAACTGAGAGGAAGGAGCAAAGCTTAGAGTGGTAGTAGTTATAGGGAGATAGCATTCCTAGCTCCTCCCAGAACTTAGTCAAGTGAACTTAATCAAAAGAGCTTGCAAAAAAAAAATAAGAAAGTGAAAAGAAGAAATGAAAAGGAGACACTGGGAGAGCTTAAGAATAGCAAAGAAGAGAAAGATGGAGGTGGACTATTAGGTTTCTGCAAGTGCCCCAGAACAGAGGATTTAGCTATCAATTGTACTCTACTTTTCCAAGTGTGTAGAAAGTTTTCAAAAAATATTTGCTCCTTCTCCAACTTTCCCTGTCTATCTAATAACAGAAACTGTACTGAACTTTGCTTTTTTCCTTTACCTAAACATTTCCTATATCATGATTTTTCTTAAAACACAAAGAGGCCAGAAGTTAGCTAGAGGTACACAAAACTTCAAATTAGTACAGACAACTAAGCCTCTGTCAGCATGTTAGTAAATTTCATAACTGGGGGCTCTGAGCTATTGTAATTACACTAATAACTTTTCATCTGACATAAACTCCATAAAAGAGCAGAGGAAGGGAGCTCTTAGACCCAAAGGGCATCCTTGCCCCAAGGTGAAAAGCAAACCAGCTGTTATAACAAGGTATAGTTAATTAAATCTCCAGACTCTAATGTCAGAAAGAAGAGGGGACAAGGCAGAAAGGAGGTGAGGACTCAGTAAGATTTAGTTATGCCCCTTCCAGAAGGGAAGAGGGAATAGAAAGGATCAGGTGCCTTCTGCGGTGTCAGCCACTGGCATTACATACAAATACAAGGACTTGCAGAAAGGACACACAAAGTTGAAGTGAAAGACAGTTGGGTAAGAGGAAGACTCACTCTCATTTGGGGTCCATATTAAATTACTTGGCTTCAAAGACATTTTAACATTAGGTATCTCTTAAAGTCTGGGATACAAGGGATTTGGGATACAAGGAAGAATCGTTATAGTGATTTGTGCAGTAACTGGGTCATGGAGAAGGAGTAAGACTTTAAGGTTAACCACCTTGCTTCTCAGGTTCCCTCTATCCTATGACAACAACCATGGGCATTTCCTCATCCTTCTGCATCAGATGGGGTCATACCATTCAAGTGAGTGATCATTTGGTCCAAAGGGTCAAGCAGTGAAAAGGCAATTCAATGTAAGACTATCTAAAGAGACAGCAAGATGTCCTAGGCTGATCTAGGACCTGAGGAAGGCATTATGACAGATAAGAGTGTGTTCCCAGAGGTAAAATGGGAAATTCCCAGTTCAGTGTAAAATTAAGGAGAAGCGGTTCATTTAATTTGAAATTTTCCTTCCCAAAGTTGTAAAAAGCAAGGAAAATGTTTGCATACAAGAAGGCCTAAGACCTGTCTTAAAAGATGCCTGGAGATGGAATTAAAGGACATGAGTGGAAATCACGAGATCTGGAGAACAAAGAAATCCCCAATTATGGGAAATACAAACTTAAAGGCAAAAGGAGCTTTCTTTGACTGTCTCCGAAGCTGCCATCCCTGTTTCCGCCTGATAAGGTATAGAGGATCCAACAAAGCTGTCCAGAGGTGAGAGCGGGGAGCCTGGAATTGGCAGGCTCATGGGGCTCTAATGGAGCACCTCCATTAATTATCTGGGCATTGGCGCTGCTCCTCTGAACTCACAACTATATAAAGCCACCACGTTCCCTTGGCTGCAAGCAATGAAAGGTGGAAAAAAAAATGCATTTCAGTGAATGCATGCGGCATTTGGGCCCTTATCGAAGAGTTTTTAATGTCATTTTACAGTTAATAATTAGCTTTCCCTTGGTCCCCACAAAGAGTGCCACAGAGACAAAAGGAAAACGCTAAGTGTGTTCGCTATACTTGCCACTGGTATAAATAATCAAAGGGATGATTAATGAATGAGGGAGGAATTAAACACAACAGTGAACAAAGACAAAGGCCCATAGCCTGGCTGCCCACAAACTGAGACAAGCTGTATCCAGAGAGAAGCTACAGCAAGTGACAAACAAAAAATCCATTTAACGGACAGCTCATGAAGACTTTATTTAACCTCACATTATGACAGGCCCCAGCGCTTTATTAACACTCTGACATGTTAAGGTGCCAGGGTCGTTTGAGGCAAAAAAAAAAAAAAAAACCACAGGAGAGAAGGGGTGGGGGTGGGGGGAAGGGCACATTTTTGTGTGACAGAGATAAAACAGAGAAGTCCCAAATAACTTAAACAACACCCTTCAGTCGTCCTTTGTGAGGCGTGCCAGGGATGATGATTTTTAAAGAGTTGTTTGGACGTCTACCAAAGCAGATGAGGCACCACACAAATGGGCCAGTCGAAGCAGTTCGACAGGCCTTGTCCAAGCCTGAAAATGGCTACATTATGGCGAGGCCCAGCTCGGGGTCTAACAAGAAAAGACATCACAGCCCTGGGTTCTGCCCTAATGGACAGAAAGGGTTTTGGGCCTTTCTGTGTTTGGTTTTGTTGGAAGCTGGCTTGTGATGGATCGTTGCTGTTTGGCAGACTGCATACTCCCTCCACTTACCTTTGCACCAAAAGGATAATTTTTTTTTTTTTTATTGGCTTGGCCTGGTAGCTCTGTGAATTAAGCTGGGTTGGCCCTGCAGGAAAACTCTACCAGAATAGGGCAACAGTGCCAGCACTAAATAAACTAAAATTTTGGGGTTTTGAGGGGAGACCCACTTTTCTGGCGTCAGTTCCCACAGGGCTTTAAAATAGCTGTCATTGCTAACAGATGTACAGAGTCTAATAAACCAGGCAATGTCATATAGCAGAGAGAATACTAGACTTGGAGTCAGGAAGACCTATATTCAAATCCTACCACACATGCTGCATGAGCATGGGCTCATCACTTGAACCTTCAAAGTCTCACTGTTCCTACCTCCAAAATAATAATAATAAGACCCGTAGTACCTTGTGGGGTTGTTGTATGATTCAAATAAGATATGGCACATAAACAGCTTTGCAAACTTTAAAGAGCTATGTAAAAGCTAGTTATTATAATCAGCTAACTAGGTCTTTCTTGATCCCTGAGGCATTTACATTTAAATAGTGATGCAAGATTTTCTAAGACTCAAAAGTTAAGTGACCTAAAATGTCATGCCTTAATGAGGACAGGTTGAAGAAACTAGGAATATTTAGATTAGAATAAGCAGACTTACAAGGCCCAAAGGATAAAGAGAAAAGGAATTCCCAAATTTACAGAGAGGTTGTATTAGATGCTCCTGTTTGAGGATGACATGCTGCTGACTGCAATCAATCAGTCCTTGGAACACTGCTGGTTTCCTTAATGAAATCCATAGCTACTTAAGAGATAGCAGTTTATTCCTCTCTACCCAGGAAAAAAAACCCAAAGTGGATGAAAACAGATAGTGCCCAGACTCTTATACACAGTTGTCCAGGCAATCAATTGAATTCATGGAATCATAGACCTGGACCTAAAATGGACCTCAGAATCCATCCAGTCTCACCACTGTGTCCATCTGTACATAGGATTTGGGTAACTATTATGTGTATACAAGGAACTAAGATGGAGAAGGAAATCAGGCTGGCACATTTGGCCATTTGTACAGTAATTTCCATGATTCCAAGCTGTTCTCTGTTCTAAAAGCTCATCTTTTCAACACTGGTATTCTTCCAGTGAAGTCATGTGGTTGCAAATCACAGACCACTATGAACTCAAAAGAATCACAATTGCCAAGGTCCCAAAGGGCAAAGGAAAGATGATTGGAGGGTGTAAACTATTGTCAGCATGTGACCAACAATGACTTCCATGCAGTAAGTGGCCAAAAAAAAAGCCCACCCCAGTAAGGACAAGGACAAGGACATAGAAAAAGGAAGGGGGTCAGTCACATAACAAGAAAGAAAGATAAAAGAGGAAATAATGTACTGTATAGGCATCCATGAAATATTAAAGATATAAGGAAAGGAAGGAAAGAAGGAAAGAGAAAACAAGGGAGAGAGGGAGAAATGAAGGAAGCGAATGTGGCTCCCAAATAGTGGCAAAAAAAGGATCAACTAAATCAAGTGCCTTACATATATTAGTGAATATCACTATCCACTTTTGGGGACCTATGTCCCAGCAGTTGTTCCACCAGTTTCGATGGCACCAATACTTGTTCTGTTTTTCTGCTCTCATTCAAAATCTGGGTTTTTTTTTTTTTAACTTCCCCTTGAAGCTGAATGAAGAAGCATCCTAGAGCTGCTTTAAGACTTATTGCAACTCCCTGAAGACAGGCTATCATAATTACATGGGGAGCCTAAATGTGGCTTAAATTCAGTAGGGTTATATATTTCAGACAATGAGTCTCTACTATCTATAAAAGCCAACGTTGGCTTCGTGTCGATCAATTGCAGCGATCCTTAAAGCCTCTCTGACATCTCCACCATCCTTTTCCCTTTTTCTAGAAGGCTGATAGGTAGCAGAGAGGATTGTTGTGAGGACAAAAGTTTGCAAAGCATTTTGCAAACCATAATGCTAGCTATTGGAGTCAGGAAGACCTATATTCAATTCCTACTGCAGATGTTGTGTGAGCATGGGCTCATCACTTGAACCATCAAAGCCTCACTTCTCCTACCTGTAAAATAATAATAGTACCCATAGTTCCCTGTGGAGTTGTTGTATGATTCAAATAAGATATGGTACATGTAAAAAACTTTGCCAACTTTAAAGAGCTATATAAAAGTTAGTTATTATAATCACCTAGCTAGGTCTTTCTTGATCCCAGAGGTATTGGGATTTGTTATATCTATTAGTTCAGCTCTACCCACCACATCAGAGATGACATCCATACATTAGCAAATGCAAAACACAAAAAAACAAACCAACCCACAATTGTATTACTACTCCTGCTCTCGCAGTATGTCTTTTTTTTTCTTCAATGTTTTTCATGTTAATTTCTAGAAAACCTGTTGGTAGTCATGGGGCAATAGGTTGCAGAAGTCTGTAGCAGCGGGTACAGACATAATAAAGATGAAGAAGAAAGTAACCAAGTAGAGACAGGACAAAAGAAGGCAGGTACTGGTGATAAGTGAATGTATGTGACATAGTGTGCCTGTGAAAAAAGGGAACCCTAGTATCTTCGTTGTTTTCTTTTTCCTCCAAAATACCCCAAGGTCTGATTCACTATTCCATACTCATTCCTTGTTGCTACTATTTCTCCACTTTGTCTACCTTCTGCCACATCAATCCCTTTTCCTATAACAATGTTCAAAGACTGGCAGAAATCAGGTGTTGATCAGATTAAAACAACTGACATGAATACCTTCCCTTGATCCCTCCCAGGTATGACTATATTTTTAAAAAGATGGTTAATTCAAATATATCTCTGATTGCCAAAATGTGTTTGAGGAAAAGGACAGTGGATGTTGTGAGCAATAAGAAAGGGAAAGGAATTGGGGGGTAGGCTGGGCCCCCGGCTACTCCCCACCCTTAAACTAGTGAGAAAGGCAGATTGGTAAGGTTGAAGAAATCCTGGGTCTGGTGTCAGAGAACCTGGATTTAAAGCCCACTCTCTGCTAGGGATGCAATCTTTGGCCAATAACTTTAATTTTCTGGTCTTCCAACTGCCTTCTTTGAATGAGATATTGGACTAAATCTCTAAAGTCCATTCCATCTCTAAGTGCTTTTTCTAATAAGCCTTGGAGTAATGGGATAGAGTTGGTTTTCCTCTAGAAAAGCCCCATCAACTATCACCTATGGACTCTTCCTCTCTCTTGTGAGTGACTCTGCACGTCTCCAGGACTCAGAAAAGAGCATTCATTTAGGGGAAACCCTCTTCATGTTTTGTTCTTTTTTTTTTGCCTGATATTCATTGTGCCAACCCACACTGAATCATGATTCTTAATTGAGTTGCTGAAAGGCCACATCATATGTCAAACAAAGTGCTGCACTTGGAGTCAGGAAGAACTGCGTTGGAATCCTGCTAATGACATGTTCTGACTGTGTGACCATGAACCAGTCATTAAACGTCTCTGAGTCTCACTTTTTTCATCTGTAAAATGGGACTAATACCCATCATACCTACCTCACAGAGTCATTAAGAGGCTCAAGTGGAATAATGTATGTAAAATATATAACTTGAAAACTCAAAATCTTTATAAATATCAGTTACTACTACAACTGAATCACTTACAAAGAAGAGGATGAGCATATGGGTATTTATCAATAATAGAAATAGCTAATATCTAGCATTTCAATATTTGCAAAGCACTTTACATATATTAGCTGATCTGGTTCTCACAACAACCTCATTGTCATTAAGCTTTTTTTACAGATCCATTTCACAGATGAGGAAACTAAGGACATATAGCTGGTCTCAGAGGCAAGATTCAAATCCAGGTCTTTCTCACTCCAAGTCCAGCATTCTACTGACTAAGTCACGCTGCCTTTCCAAATGCAGCTAAGTGGTGTTGACTTCAACGATTTTTGTTTCTGGCACCAGGAAGGGGACAGACTTGAGCAGCTCTTCTGATAGTTTTACATTCATGTTTACATAACATGGGAAGCTCTCACCCTATTTCAAAACATGTTGACTTCTACATATTAGTGAAAATACCTTCACTCAAATCATTTCAAGTGGTTCTAAAGTCATGGTTTCAATCAACTTCTATTGGCCAGGCCAGAAACACCGAAACAAATCTTTGAGAATAAAGCAATAGGAAGATGTGTGAAAGGGGTATACTGGGGAAAGAATGTTTGGGGGGAGACGATTTTTTTTGTTACTTTAAGAGAACTGGATAATTGATAGCTTTCTGGTTTTTCAACTAAGTCCTTTTGGAACATCCTGTATCAGGTGTAAGGGATACATTTTAATTATTGATAGATTTAGGAGGCATATGGCTAAAAAAATCCAACTTATACTGAATCATATCCAAACACTAGGAGAGATATGGTTTGGTGAGAAGCAGTCTGTACAGAGGAAAGAACATGAATTCCAGAGGACCAGGTTTCAAATGCTGTCTCCCAAGCCTACCACTTTTCTCATCTTAAAGGAGCCACAAACTCCCTGGATCTCAGGGGACAGACTATGAAGCATCTGCATTCCCTTTCAACTTAGACCTATTATCCCATTATCCTATGAGCCCATTCCTTAAGAAATCTATTAAATGTGCTACTTGCTGGGAAAACAACATGTAAATACATTTGCTGCAAAACCTGACTTAGTCACTGTATTAGTCTAGCAAATTAGATACATCTCATGCCATTTAAAATTTTTCTTTCTTTTTTTGGGGGGAGAGGGGAAAGGGAGATATGAGGGGATTTTTCCAATTAACTTTGTACTTATACTGGGTTTGAGAAAGGAGAGCGTGAGGGTTAAAACTCTTTAACTGATTTATTTTATCAAGAACAAGTACAAAATAGAAGCCACAGTAGATGGCCAGATTCCTAAAGTATAATCTCTTTAAAACAGTGCAGGTTGAAGGTACTAGGTCTCCTCTCATTTGGCAACAAAAGATCAGTGAATGGTTATCTGAGCTCAATGTTTGGAGGTAGAGATGAACACACCAAACCAAAGGGCCTGGGAAGATAAGTTTCCGTGACATTTGCTATAACTCTTTTATATTACCATCTGGCTATTCTATATGTAGCATTCAGAAGCGAATATAAAAAAAAGTGATATAAAGCTGAAATTATTTCCTTGATAACACTTGTTTTAAACACCTCACCACTAAATGGCTCAAAAGTCTCTAAAGTGAATGCATAAAGCATATAAAAGCTACAAGCATTCTTACATAAATTCTTAAGATTAAAGTAATAACTTCTAGAAAAAGGTGGGAAAACATACACCAATAAATCTATTTGTAATGGTATTTGGGCTCCACCAACTGCTTTCATTGGTCTCAAGTGGCTTACATATAAAACAATACATTTGATGTATGCTTTCAATTCCTTATGGAAAACTGTTCTATCTACAAGCAGTCTGTCAGACCAAAAACCAAAAGGCAAAAAAAATCCACCAGAAAAAATACAAAACAAAAGCCCCATCTCATGAAGGAAAGCAGGACTCCAAAAGATAACTTAAAGTTGCAATTTGTTCTTCTATGGTCAGGTTGAAACCTGTCATTGAGGGATACCCGACCTGCCATTGGCAAGAGAAGAGGGAGAGAGTTTATTTATAACGAAATTAAAAAAAGATGCTTTATTGAATTAGGAATTAAATGGTGAGGCTTTGCTGGGTGAAGAGTCCAGCAATAATGACCCAGATGATTAGGGGCAGCTCTCGGGAAGCTTTGGCTGGTATCTGTCACCCATCTCACGGTGTATGGGACTAGGCAGCGTTCCACCACAGAAAACCATCTCTGGATTCAGTGATCTATTGCCCCTATAGGGAAAGGCAGGCACTTGGAGGTTGAAGGGCATGGGAGTGGGGGTGAGGGAAGGTTTGTCTCAAAATGAAAACAAATGCCATTTTAATTGGCCTGTAAATTGCACCCCTTAATCATTAGACAAGGTTTTGCATTTCAGGCATCATTTTTTTAATCCCAAATTAAAGTCTTCCAGGTTAAACAGGGAATTGTAAAGTGAAAAATGTCTGTGTTTCACAGAGGGCATGAGTCATTCTTCTTGAAATTATAATCTTCATGGAAACCTTTTTTAATTTAGTTCCTGCTTGCATGCCGTATCTTTTTTCTTCTCCTAATACGTAACATTTAGATACTGATTTAAGGTTTGTAAGGCATTTTACACATTTTTTCTCATTTGGGAGGCAAGTGCTATTATTATTCCCATTTTACAGGTGACATAACTGAGGCTCAGAACAGAGAAATGATTTGCTCAGGGTCACATACTTTGTTAGTCTAGAGTAGGATTTGAACCCATTTCTTCCTAAGTCCAGCACTATGTCACCTAGCTGTTACAACTTTAATTAGCTTCTCTTAAGCAGGGAAGGAAGGGAAAGAGGAAAGGAATAATCATTTAAATCATACCTACTATGTGCCAGGTTCATGTTTAAACACTTCACAAATATTGTCTCCATTTTACTGTTGAGGAAACTGAGACAAACAGAAGTAAGTGATTTGGGCAGGGACAGTGTCTGAGGTCAGATCTTAATATTATTGATCTAAGCCCAGAATACTGGGAGATCTCTCACTGGGCAAAAGAACGTTGCAGCTAAATCATAAGGAAGGGAACATTCAAAATCTTCTGGATTCCAAAGCCTTTTCCCTCCCTATCCAAAAAGAAATTTTATTCTATTTTAATGAGGACTGGATTGGTTGATAATACATATATTTGAGTATATAAATCCATACAGTAAATAACAAGTTATTGTTTGGGGAGGGACTTTGTATGTATGTTGAATCAGCTATATGCCTCTTGATTTGGTGTGATGTTTTCCACAGTATCCCTGTGGAAAACAAGAAAGAAAAAACAATAATTAATTATTAATCCTTAATAATTAGGGATAGGAGAAAGGGTCCAGATCTGTGATTTCAAGGCTCTAGGGTGAGAAAACTCCCTCTATCAAGGCAAGCCAAAAGCTCTCCTGCAACTCAGAGTGTTGGAGAGTGACCTGGAGCCCTGAGGGGTTAAGTGACCTGAACTGGGTCATATGCATGGCCCAAATGTGTTGAAAGTGGGATTTGAACTCCCATGCTGCCTCTGAGGCCAGTTCTTTATCTACTACTCCACAATCCTCTCCCTGATGTAGAAGAAGCTGTTTCAGCAGTTGGTAGCTCCTTGCGGGTCTTCAAGATCAGGCCGGATGCCCAGTTGGCAGGTATATCATGATGGCAATTCCTTCAGTATATGGGTTAGATGACATGGCCACTGAAATCCCTTCCAACTTTCAAATTGTATAATTTCATGAAAATTCCTACATCTGCCTGTCTGTCTATCCATCCAACCATCCACCTGTAACAATACTTTTGTGGTAACAAAGAACTGAAAAAGAAAATGAGAGTCCATCAGTTGGGAAATGGCTGAACAAACTGTGGCACGTCAACTTAATGGAATATTATTATGTTATAAGCAATTTAGAAATAGGAAGAATTTTACGAATTGATACAAAATGAAATATGAAGAACCAAGAGAACAATTCATACAGTGACTACTGAAGGGGATAAAATGTTGAAAGGTACTATAACTTTGAGCATTGTGATAAAGCAATCCATTTTAGAGGATTAAGAGTGAAATAGACTTCTTCCTCTTAGCGGAGAGGCAGTGAATTATGGGCACAGAATAAAGTATACATCGTCAGATAAGTCCAATGTGTTCATTTGTTCGCATAATTATACTTCATTATAGAGAAGGGTTATATGGTGGTGCTGAAGGGATGTCATTGGAAAGTGACAGGATATAAAAAAAAAAATTAATGTAAGTTTTTGTTTGAGGTAGAATCATAGGATGACTGAATTTTAGTTAGAAGGGTTATCCAATATTCTCATTTTTCTATAAGAAAAGTAAGGCCCAGAAAGTAAGCTGGTTGTAGAAACCAGCATTTTTCCCTACTACTCGATAGGGAATATTTTTTCTCCAGGTAGATGGAATAAATCTCTCCTTTTTTTTCTAGAAACTGGTTGTCTACTTACTTATACTACTTACTTAGTTGGAGCTTACACTGATTTGTGCTGTTAATTACATTAGTTCTAGCATTATCAAAAACTAAACTACTAAGCACTGTAGGGCTTGGCACAGGGGATACACAAAGAATGCAAGTGTGTCTGTGTGTCTGCGTACGTCTGTGTGTATAAGTAACAATATGGGGAGCATAGTCTCAGGATCAAATAAAACAAAAAATTTACAGGCGTTTAAGAGGAGTAATCATGGAAAATGGGCAGATAAATAATACTTTATGCCAAAAGTGAGATGTGAGATGAGAAAACCTTGAAAGACTAGAAGTATATAAGTAAAAAGGGTAGGGGGAGAACAAAACAGGTTGAGAGAGAGGGGTACCGGAGCCAAGACATGGAGGCAGGAACGCTTAGGATATCAGCAAATGGATTTCGATAACCAACTAGACTGTAAACAATGAGAGGTAGGACCAGTTTTTTTGTTCTGCTTGTACATCTTGTACTATGTAGGTTCTGAGTACATAGCTGCTACTTGCTGGAGAGTGAGAGCAAAATTCAGTCTCTGGCCTCCTAGGCCACTTTTTCAGCCTCAGGCCTGGAGAGCTATTTGGCAAATAATCTCTGAGCACCTTCCAACACCAGTTTGAAAGGCAGGGGCACGACAGGGGGCTGCCATGGTCTCTATCCAGCAGAAGCTCCTAGCCATATTCCAGTTCAAGGCTGAATGAATCAAGGAGCAAATAGATGGTTGAGTGAAGGAATCAGGTGCCCGCTGACAGTCTAGGGACAGTACTCAATTATTTTCTGGGACTTAAATTGATCAGGCTCATGTGATCATTTAACTTTTTTTTTTTTAAGAAATCTGCAATGACCTCCCCTCTCCCCCACCCCCACACACTTTCTATAGGGAAAAACAAAACGAAGTATGGCACTCAAGGTCTTGCACAATCCAGTCCCCATTCATGACTTTAGTGTACTCCCTTATCTCCTCCATGAATCCTGTTTTCCAAACAGTCTAGCCTCCCTAGTCACCAGAGCACCTTGTGGTCTCTCATTCCTTCACTTTTCTTCACAGATTGGTTCAGGGCATTCTTCTTGATTGGTATACCCCTCTTCTTATGCCCCTCACTTATTCCAATCCTTCAATGCCCAGCTCAAACTCTACCTCTTTTGGAAGACTTTCTCCACTCACCTCAGCTGATTTCTCTCACTTCCTAAAGTAAAGGTCTGACTGTGTCATTCTATGCACTTCTTATCTGCACCACAATTTGACATTTATTATATACATCATTGCTCCATTAATTATCTTTGCATATGTATATGTCTTCTGTCCTCAACGAGGTTCTAAGGTCCTTGAGTGCTGGAACTCTTTTATCCTTTTCCATCATTTACAGAATATATAATTGATTCTCATTATATACCTGTTGAAGAATTTAGCCTCAAAGCCACAGGTGGGCAAAGATGTGGAATGAGGAGGACCAGTCTCAAATTCCCATCTCCAAAAATTTTCTCAAACTGACAACTTAGGTCTTACTTCAACTAAAAGGAGAAGCCTTGTTTTGTTTTTTTTTTTATTTTATTTTCAGGAATCAGGTCCTCTACTACCTTCGAAAAATTTGAGCTAGGATCAGTGGATTCAAAAGGGTTTGCATCTCTGCTCTAAAAGATAATAGGTTAACAGGACCTTGGACAAAAATCTTCTCCTATCTTAGTTTTGTCATTTGTAAAGCAAAGGAGAGAGGCAAGCACAAGATGATCTCTAAGGTCCTTCCCACAGCACCTGATTCTCCCTGGTTCATCCCATGTGCCAATTTCAGATGGGTCAGCGAGAGATGCATTGCTCCTGAAACTATTGTCCTATGCGGATAGCCCCTGCTGTTCTCCTTTCAGGGACAGGATCCACTGTGTAAGATTCATCTCTGTCAGGATACAGTTAACCTTTCTTCCATCTAGAAAGGCTGATTAAAACAAAAGGTCAGCTCCTGAGCTCCCACAGGGGATGGTTCCTCAGAGTCTCAGCAGTGATGGGTGTCACTGAAATGGAACCCATGAGTGTCTAGATTTGTCATCCCTTGCAAGGGATGGGCAAATGGTTTGGGGAAACCCAAAGCCTCTATTCACAGTAGAGCTCACAGATCTCTTACTACTTTGTGCTCTTCCAAGTGACAGCCCCATGAGTCTCTGGGGTGTATGTGTGTATGTGTGTGTGTGTGTCTGTGTGTGTGTGTCTGTGTGTCTGTGTCTATGTGTGTGTGATTCCTCTTCCCCTCGCCCTCTCTTCCCCCTTCTCCCTCCCCTTCCCCAACTTCAGCAGGCGGCTGTCCTGTCTTTTGTTCTGGCAGAGATAAGATGTATAAATTATGAGTGGTTGACAAAGTGTACTCCAGCGCCTGAGGCAGCTCATCAATCATTTTCCACATGTCGACAGATAATTGATGCAAACCCTGAAGGCGCATCTCCATCAGGTAAGAGGAGGGAAGAATTAAATCTGCTGTCAGAGGCCAAGCAGCTGATCTGTATTTAACATTCTTTTTAATTTAGAGGTTGTTGGTTTTAAGCTGCGTTCAGCCACACTTCCTCTTGTGAAGGGAAAGGCCGGTGTTTGCTGACCCAGCCTCCTCACTCTCCCAGAAGCATCCAGCTTCCTGGGCTCAGTAAAGTTTGCAGAGAAGGCTGGGGAAGGAAGGCAGACCACCCAGAACTGTCAGGGAGGTGCTGGGAAACTTTCTTTCTGTCTAAGTGAAACTTAACTTCAAAGGCCTTGGCTGTCAGGCTATTATCTGTCATCAGGTTCAGTTTGGCACCGTACTACCTACACACAAGGAAATAAATCACTTATTGCTTTTTAGAAATAAATAATAAAAAAAACTTTCAGCATTTCTCTTATAAAATGATACCAGGTGACACTCTTTAAGCTTAACCCAACCAGGTTAACTTGGTCTTTCAAACTTCTTTCCTTTTACTACCCAATATACAAGCTAAGTAATTCTTAGTGATTACCAGTAGAAGGTGAAACCTGGGAATTTGGGTGAATGGGGAGGACTCAGTAAATTTCAACTTCACCTTCCTGCTTGGCTCTGACTCATGGCCTCATTGTTCAGGCCTCCACCCAACATACATGGATGTATACTCAAGAGTTCCCTTCTCAAGTCACAGTAAGTTCTTCTTTTGATTGGCCCGGTCAAGGAGTAGTATATTCCTATTAACTGTATATTCTGAGGAATAGTTTCTATATATGCCATATAGGAACCAACATTTTCCAAAGAACTAGGATTTAATCATTAAGCATGCATAAGTACAGACATACCTGATAGCTAAGCCTCTGTGTTAGGCCCTGAGGAGATAAGGACAAAAATGAAAAACTGTTCCTGCCCACATGGAGTTGACATTGCATCAAGAGTATACGATGTATATACAGATGACAAAATTTCATATAATTTGAAGGAAAGATTATTAACAACAACAAAGGCTTCCCTGGAATCCATGGGCCACCTGAGATAAATTTGGAGGAAGATTAGGATTTTAAGAGGCAGAGGTGAGATGGGGGCACATTCCAGGCATGCAAGACTGTTTATGCAAAGATAAAGAGACCGGAGATGAGATGGTGAATTCAAGGAATAGAAGTCATCCATTTGAACTACAATATAGTGTGTACGTGTGTGTGTGTGTGTGTGTGTGTGTGTGTCTTGCACATGTATGTTCACAAAGGGGAGTGATGTGAAAGACAGCTGGAGAGATAAGCCGGGACCAGAATTTTATTCAAATGCCAAGCCGAGGGATTTATATTTTATCTTAGAGGAAATAGGGAGCCAAGATAACATCTGAAGGATGGGAATGACATAGTCAAACCTGTGCTTTAGGAAGATTATTTAGGCATCTGTATGGAAAGTGGATTAGAAACAGGAATGTCGGGAAACTTGCAATAGTCTAAAGCAGAGATTCATGCCCTTTTTTCATGTCCTGGACCACTTTGGCATTGACTAGCGAAGATAATGTTTCTGCAAAATCAGAATAATATTTTTAAACATAAAATAAAATACATACTATTACAAAGGAAACCAAATATATTGAAATACAGATATATACATAATACATGCATACATACATGTATGTGTGTGTATAGATAGATAGATAGATAGATAGATAGATAGATAGATAGATAGATAGATAGATAGACAGATATTTAATTTACAGACTCCCCAGTAGAGAAATGGCAAGGATGGTTAATCTATATAAAGACACACATGCAGAATTGATAAGGCAACACGCAACTGTACATAGAAGGTAAATGATAAGTGAAGAGACAATGATGACACCTTTTATAGAAATAGGAAAGTTCAGAAGAGGAACAGATTTAGAAGGAAAGATCAAGGTTTGGCCTACCAGAGACCTCAGAAGTCATTTAGTCCAACCCCCTCATTTTACAGATGAGGAAACTGAGACCTGGGAATAATGAGCACTTTTTTTGGACAAGTTAAGTTTGAGATGCCGCAAGAGATTCAAGTGCAGATCTCTGATAGGCACTTGGCTAATGACAGAACTAAAGCTTAGGAGAGAGACAAGAGCTGGATATACAGCTTAGGAGTTATCTGCACAGAGATGATCATTCAATCCATGGGACTTGATGAGATCATGAGAAGATCCAGGGAGGGCTCAATATAGAGACTTCAAAGATACCTGCCCTTAGGAGGTAGGGATGGATATTGATTCTGCAAAGGAGATTGAGAAGGGACATTAGGCAGCTCAAAGGAAAAGAAGACAACATTGGAGTCACAAAAATCAAGCAAGAAGATAGTATCCTAGGAAATGTAGTGATCAAAAATGACAAAAATGTCCAAATCTGCAGAGAGGTGAAGGAAGAGGAAGGCAAAGAGAAAGCAATCAGAGACCTCTGGAGAAAACAGTTGGACTCTGCATAGGGTAGAGAAGTGAGGGGGCAGCAATGATGTTTCATACTTCTGCAAAGAATCAACAGGCCAGAGGTACAGAATGATACATATGTTTTCAGACACTGTTCATGTGCAGATGATATACATTACTTGACTATACTTGTTACAAGGGGGAAGGAACTTCTATTACATGAGTTGTGAATTAGTATGTAATGACAGCGAAGCAAAAAGAAAAAGAAAAGAGAATACACAAATAGGATCATTTAAAAAAACTGTACATAATGGAAATCCACAGATATGCCATCCTCCTCTTTATTTTTGTTTTCTTATACTTAAATGTTTGTTGGTGATTATTAAGTGATTTAAAAATAAATGTATTAATCTATTAAGAATTAAATTAAGTATAAATTATATTACATATAATTATATCATATATTTTCATATATTATATGATGATGTAAAATAGCTTTATTATAGCTTCATATTTATTAAAAATAATTATATCAACTAATTGAATTAATTAAAGTTACTAAATATTAATCACTTAATCACAGAACTTATCAATTATTTAATTATTAAAATTAAGAATCTGGGTTTTTTTTAATGAGTAAGAGTCAAAGGGCTGTAGGTACTTTTTCTAGTACCTATTAGTACTAGTATTTGTGACAGAGAAGAAAAATACTAGAATATAACAAATATACTTAACACTTAAAGTACACCAAAAATCATTTGATCTTGCAGAGCCTTGGGGTGATCCTTATGAGCACAAGGTGAAAAGGAGAGTTCTAGTTGACAGGGTACCAGATAACACAACCCCTACAGCACTTCCATGGGGGGGGGGTGTGCATTAAGGGCTGGTGACTCAAGGTCACTCAATCCCAAGATCAGTTCCAGAACTCACCACAGAGATACACCTAGGACTACCAAAGAGGTTAAGGAAATTACTTTAGAGACCAGACCTGAACTCCCATATCCACAGAATTTTAGAATTGGACCAGATCTAAGAGATTGTTTCTTTATTTTGAAAAATTTTGCAGATAAGGAAACTGGGGCCCACAGAGAAAAGTCACAGAGGTAGTTAGGACCAGATGTCAAGTCTCCTTCTATTCAGGGCTAGTTCCTCTTACTGCCTCACCCAATTCTCTCTCATTCCTCATATGCAAGTATGACAGGCCAACCCAAAGGTATTCCACAGCAATTAGATCCCCAAAGGACCCAGTCTCCTTATTTAGGCCATTATAACTTTGGGACCTCTATCTCAAGTGGGACCCCCCCCCCCCATCCTCAACTATATCAACATAGATTATAAAAAGGTGGAAGGGGCATTCCACCCATCAGAATAAATCCTGACTATTAAGGACTCTCTGTAAAAGGCTGTGGCATCTTGATTTAGAAGGGAGAAGTAAATGGTCAGTAGGGATTTAAACAGCACTTAAGAAAATGAGAGAGAAAGGACAGAAAAAGGGGGAAGTCAATTCCCAAGTCTTGAATGGACAGCAGCAGGACTCAGACAGTAACACTAGAAACATCAGTAACAATTAGAGAGTAGTTTCTAGGAAACACTACACTTTAATATATGAGAAAACCAAGGCTGGTATACGTTGACCCACTCAGTGGCAGCTTTTGACCAGACCATCAAAAAAAAAAAAAAATCCGATGAAAGCAAACTTGGAAAGAAAACAACTGCTAAAATTGTCTCCATTTACAAGTTATCAGGCCCAGCTATCTATTCCCAATTAAAATTTCAAGATACAAAGGGTTTTATTTTTGCTCCAAGACACAGTTGTAAATAGGCAGAGTAAGTGATAGTCATAGCCCTCCTGCCGTACCCCAGCCACCTGCCAAAACCATGGTCCTGGCTAATAATTAGGCACATGGTAGCTGCTTAGTAAATAAACCCTTGATACCAGGGTTCATTAAAAAGGGAAGAGGAACAGCCTGGTTTGCATGTTGTTGACACCGTACCAATGAACTGTGCCACAGAGCCAAGGCAGAAGGGTGTTTCCTCATTCAAGAACCTGTCACCAGGCATCTTCTTCCTTGGTTACTCCCTCTTGCAAAGCCATTGCTAAAGGCAAGAGTACGTGTGAGCTTCTCAGTGCTACCCATTGCAGAAGGGAAGCCTAAGAAAAGGGAGGGTTTCTTTTTCCCCTTCTCTGTCTTCAAGCACATGGTTTCTATTGTGATGTTGCTATTTAACTGCTCAGTATCCAACTCTTTGTGACTCCATAGACCATACTATGTCCGACCCTTCAGTCCACTACTTTCCAAAGTCTATCCAAGCTCATGTTCATCGTTTCTATGACATGATCTATCCATTTCATCCTTTCCCATTCCCTTTCTCTTTTGTCTTCAACCGTTCCCAGCATTAGGTTCTTTTCCCAATGAGTCCCATCTTCTTATGTGGCCAAAATATTTAAGCTTCATGACCTTCCAGTGCACAATCTGAATTAATTCCTTTTAAGTACTGACTGATTTAATCTCCTTCCTGTCTAAGGGACTCTCCAGTGCCACCACTCAAAAGCACCGATTCTATGGTGCTCAGCTTTCCTTATAGTTCAACTCTCACAGCCATACATTGCTACTGAAAAAGCAACTGCTTTGGTTATGTGGACCCTTTCCAGCAAGGTAACATCTCTGCTTTTTAGTTTGTTGTCCAGATTGCCACAGTTCTCCTTCCAAGGATTAAGCATCTTTGGTACCTGAGTACAACAGATAACGTTAGAGCTGTAAGAAATGATGAATAGAGAGGAGGGGAGAGATGAACTGATGAAAAGGGAATTCAGTAGAACCAGGGAAACAATATATAACATAAGTCATAGGGTACCTTGAAGCTATTAAAGTGTACAGGGATAATAACAATCTGAGTGGAAGGAATACCAAAGAGGAAACTGAAGACTATGAAATTAGAAGGACCAAGCTTGGCCCCAAAGAAAGGATACAAGAAAGCATCTCCCTACCTTCTTTGCAGAAATGAGAGCCTATGGGTGTGGAATGTTGCATTTATTATCAGTCTTTGTTGAAGTGTTATTTGTTTTTACTGACTTGTTTCCCCAAATTTTCTGTTTTATTCTTTATTATGAGGGGCCTCTAGGAGGAGGAGGAGGGAGAATATATTAAGAAATGAAGACAATGTCAACATTTTTAAAATAGCAATATATGTTAAAAAATAAAAATAAGTTGCACCATTTCTTAATAGCAATCCTACTTTTACTAAAGTTGTTTCTGGGATTATACACATTGGGAGTTTTATAATCTCTGGGGTACTTTGCCACATTAAAAGTTGTTTATGTTTAATATCTTACTTCTTTTTCAGAATTAAGGGAGTACTCAAAATTTTAAAAATGAATGTTAAAAACTGTTTTTACATGCAACTGGGAAATAAAATATACAGGCAATGGAGTATAGAAATCTATCTTGCCCTATAGAAGGGAATAGGGATAAGAAAAGGGAGGGGTGTGATAGAAGGGAGGGCAGATTGGGGGAAGTGGTGATCAGAATATATGCTGTCTTAAAAAAGAAAAAAGTTTCAAAAAACATTGTTCATGGGGGTGAGAGGGAGAGAAAATAAATGCTTCTTAATCAGAAAAATAATAAAATTCAATCAGAAAGAAAAAAAGAATTAGGGGAGTTCTGGGTGGGAAAGGATGGAAGGGATGGGGCAGCGAGGAGCTGCACCCACAGATATAAGATTTGAACTCCCATAGAGCAGCTGAGTCTAGTGGGAGGAAACCCTGGACCAATCACTTGAGTTCAGAGGCAGAGAATGGGCTACAGGAGATTAAGAAAGGCTGTGAGATGTTCCAACAGGAACTATTAGGGAGGCACAGGACAAACAGTATTGGCTCTTGGGGCAGAGGACCAGGGTTCAAATCCCAACTCTCCTGTTCATTATCTATATGATCCTAGACAGATCACCTAACCTCCCTAAAACTCAGTTTCCTTATCTGTAAAATGAGGAGATTGGACTAAATGACCTCTAAGGCCACTGGGAAAATAAAAATTGTAGCCAAGTGACAATCAATTATGGGATTCAATTTGACATGCATGTATTAAATACCTGCTATGCATTTCTATAGTATATAACATCTTTGGTATGGGTAGTATTGTTATGAAAAACAATGCTATTTATTTTTATCTCATTTTTAAAAATATGCACTGCTATTTTTACAATGTTTACTCCACCTTCATTTTCCAATATATCTCCCCCCTCCTTGCTCTCCCAGAGGCATCTTATAACAAAATAAATAAATCAGACAGATTACCCCACTCATTCCTCACTTAGCTCTCACCAGTATACATATGGTCAGCAAATGGCACTACGGAGGCAATTTCTTATCATGAATATAGGAAAGAATTGTCTTGATCTAGATGCACCGTCCCTGGGGAACCATGTGGACTAGGATTAGGGAAA
Organism: Notamacropus eugenii; assembly: GCF_028372415.1. Taxonomy (NCBI): domain Eukaryota; kingdom Metazoa; phylum Chordata; class Mammalia; order Diprotodontia; family Macropodidae; genus Notamacropus; species Notamacropus eugenii. The sequence continues at coordinate 234,060,795 of NC_092872.1, forward strand.
GAGTAGGGAGCTTTTCCCTCATTTAATTGGGGGTATTGGGGTAGGAAGTAGACAGTCCTCACTCCCCATTTCACTGACAGGGAGTTTCTGATGTAGATAATATCACATCTGGTGAAACAAGTGAGGCTAGAACATAGCATGTGACTAGAAACAAGTAAATTGATTTGACTAGGAGAGGCAGGGATCTTGGAATGGATGCTCATGACCTTTCTTGCCTATTTTTTTAAACCTTCCAGGTAACAGCAGTCTGGTGCTCTCTCCCCTGGCCTCTTCCTTGGCCAAAGGATGGGGTAGTAGGGTAGCTTAGCTTCCCCATCTACCCTTCCTCACTTTGGGAGTTCAGGAAGATACAGAAGGGCAATCAAAAGTCCTTTTCTTCCCTTTTCAGCCTCCACATTCTCTTCTAGAGGAACTGGGAAGTTCACATGGCCCCCTGGACTCTATCCATTGAAATTCTCCTTAGAGGACTAATGGCATACTCTACCAATTTGAGCAGGCTCCAACACACCTTCGTCCTGGGGAACAGGAAATCACAAATATAGAAATGGAAGGTCACCTAGCATGTGCCCCTTCCCCATTTTACAGATGAAGAAGTTAAGGTACTGAAATGTCATGTCACACAGAAGCAGGATTTGAACACTGGTCCTCTGACTCCAGCCCCACTTTGCTTTCTCCTTTGTCCCATTCAGTCTTTTGCCCAAGGTAGTAAGAAGCTGAGAACCAAGTACACAGGAACTGATCCATAAAGGTGCACTGACCTGTAAAACATTCAGTAGCAATAGATGATCCTCTGAGATAGCTAGATGGAGTGGTGGTCAGAGCCCTGTACCTGGAGTCGAAAGACTTGAGTTCAAATTTGTCCTCGGACTTTTAATAGGCTGTGTGACCCTGAGCAGGTCACTTAACCTTTATATGTCTCAATTTCTTTGTCTGTAACATGGGGATAAGAATAGTATCTACCTCCCAAGGCTGGTGTGAGGATTAAATGAGATAATATTTGTAAAGCATTATTCAAACTTCGAAGTACTATATCAATGCTAGCGGTTAGAAGTAATGTAGTTCTAGCGACATACAGCTACTGGCTTGAATTTGCAAAGGGATCCTTGGTACCCAGCCCACACTGCCTAAGTGCATATCCTAAGCCTTCTCTGGGCTCTGCAGTCTGTCACCACTGGGCGAACCAAGGCACGGAGGATGAGCCTTGTGTCTTCAGTAAATTGCAAGTCTCTTGGAATGAGTTCTTCAACATAAACCATAACTTGCTGTTTGTTGTTTAGTCGTTTTCAGTTGTGTCTGACTCTTCATGAACCCATTTGGGGCTTTTTTGTCAGAGATACTGAAGGAGGTTGCCATTTCCTTCTCCAGCTCATTTTGAAGATAAAGAAACTGAGGCAAACAGAGTTAAGTAATTTGCCCACGGTCTCACAATTAGTAAGTGCCTGAAGTTGGATTTGAATTCAGGTCTGGCCATCCTCACCAGTGATTTCCTTCCCCCAAACTTTTTCAGCACAAAGAAAAAACAAAAAGCTATTTTAATTTCTTCCAACTGGAAGCTGTGCATTCTGACCTCAGGAGCCCTAAACCCTTATATTCAGCTCTCAGCCACCTTTAACTGCCCTGAACTGAAGGTGATGACAGCACTTCAGTCTCATGCTCCATATTGTCCCCATCTACACCAAATGGTCCACTTTTTCCATGTGTGGTTCCTGCTCGGGAGATGTGGAATGCCAGTAAGTTCCAATGTAAAGAAATTCAGCAGACAAAAAAACAAAATTAAATAAAAAAGGACCTGTCCTGGGAGGGTAGAAACATTCATTTACCTCCCCATGCAACTATAATCACTCCCTGTGAAAATGTCTGTTTTTCATGTTACCTTCTATAAGCCAAGTTCTATGGTCAGGAGGGAGCTGACAATTTACTGGAGAATTAATCCTTTCTCCCTGCCAACTCTCCCAACCTTCAACACGCACGCCTGCATGCACATACACACACATACAACATGCATGCATACATACATAAACATACATACATATACACCAATGCACTTTTTTGATTTTTTTTAAGTTCTGCTCTATTTTCCTTTAATAAATGAAATTCAACAAATGTTTATCACAGTTGCCTAGCAACACTAAGAAGCAAAACCACCTTTTTGTTTTTAAACTTGCATAAGCCACAGATGGTTGGGGAGAGACACAGGATCTAGAAATGCCCCCCATTGACCTTCCTCACCCACATGGGGGGCACACTTAAGTATATAAATAACTTCATGAGGAATGTTCAATTTCAACTTTTTGTGTGAATAAACAAAGAGTTTTTGTGAATAACAGCATGGACCACTTTGTACTCCTCTTGAGCCTGGTAAAAGTTTCAAGTTTACAAGCAAATCTTTCCAGCATCATAAATAAGTCTGGCTCTAAGAGAGGGTTTTTTTTGCAGATGGTCAGTGATTTGAAAGGAGAAAAAAAATTAGGTTTCTGATAAACTTCCAGTTGGGTTATTGGTTTATCTAGATGTGTGTGTGTGTGTGTGTGTGTGTGTGTGTGTGTGTGTGAAGAACTTTGGGCTTTATTGGCATGGATATTCTTCAGTTAATAGTGGCAGTGTATCATATCTCTATAATATTCTGGAGAGCTGCCTAAGTATAGAGATGGTCTTTTTTTTTCCCTTAATTATTTATATATTTATTTTAAGTTTTCAACATTCATTTCCACAAAATTTTGAGTTCCAAATTTTCTCCCCACCTCTCCCCTCCCCCCACCCCAAAATGCTGAGCGTTCTAATTACCCCTACCATTAATCTGCCCTCCCTTCTAACATCCTTCCCTTCCCTTATCCCCATCTTCTCTTTTGTCCTGTAGGGCAGGATAAATTCCTATACCCCATTACCTATATTTCTTATTTCCCAGTTGTATGCAAGAGCAACACTCAACATTTGTTGCTAAAACTTTGAATTCCAACTTCTCTTCCTTCCTCCTTCCCCTCCCCCCATCCCCACTGAGAAGGCAAGCAGTTCAATATAGGCTATATATGTGTAGCTTTGCAAATGACTTCTATAATAGTCGTGTTGTGTAAGACTAACTATATTTCCCTCCATCCTATCCTGTCCCCCATTTCTTCTATTCTCTCTTTTGATCTCATCCTTCCCCAAGCGTGCTTACTTCTAATTGTTCCCTCCCATTTGTCCTCCCTTCCATCATCCCCGCCACCCTGCTTATCCCCTTCTCCCCTACTTTCCTGTATTTGAGCCAAATGTGATAAGAGTAAGCTTCACTTTTTCCCTCTTACCTCCCCCCTTTTCCCCTCCATTGAAAAAGTTTTTTTGCCTCTTTTATGAGAGATAATTTGCTCCATTCCATTTCTCCCGTTCTCCTTCCAATATATTCCTCTCTCACCCCTTAATTTTATTTTTTTAGATATTATCCCCTCCTATTCACTTCATTCTGTGTTCTCGCTCTCTCTCTCTAAATATATGTGTGTGTGTGTGTTTGTATACTCCTTCCAGCTACCCAGATGCTGAGAAAAGTTTCAAGAGTTACAAAAATTGTCTTTCCATGTAGAAATGTAGACAGTTCAACTTTAGTAAGTTCTTTATGATTTCTCTTTTCTGTTTATCTTTTCATGCTTCTCTTCATTCTTATGTTTGAAAGTCAAATTTTCTTTTCAGCTCTGGTTTTTCATCAAGAATGCTTGAAAGTCCTTTATTTCACTGAATGACCATTTTTTTCCCCTGAAGTATTATACTCAGTTTTGCTGGGTAGGTGATTCTTGGTTTTAATCCTAGCTCCTCTGACTTCTGGAATATCATATTTCATGCCCTTTGATCCCTTAATGTAGAAAATGCTAGATCTCATGTTATCCTGATTGTATTTCCACAGTCCTCGAATTGTTTCTTTCTAGTTGCTTGCAATATTTTCTCCTTGACCTGGGAACTCTGGAATTTGGCTACAATGTTCCTAGAAGTTTCTCTTTTTGGATCTCTTTCAGGAGGTGATCCGTGGATTCTTTCAATATTTATTTTGCCCTCTGGTTCTAGACTATCAGGGCAGTTTTCCTTGATAATTTCATGAAAGATGATGTCTAGACTCTGTTTTTGATCATGGCTTTCAGGTAGTCCCATAATTTTTAAATTGTCTCTCCTGGATCTATTTTCCAGGTTAGTTGTTTTTCCAATGAGATATTTCACATTATCTTCCATTTTTTCATTCTTTTGGTTTTGTTTTGTGATTTTTTTGATTTCTTATAAAGTCATTAGTCTCCATCTGTTCCATTCTAATTTTTAAAGGACTATTTTCTTCAATGAGCATTTGAACCTGCTTTTTCATTTGGCTAATTCTGCTTTTTAAAGCATTCTTCTCCTCATTGGCTTTTTGAACCTCTTTTGCCAGTTGAGTTAGTCTGTTTTTAAAGGTGTTATTTTCTTCAACATTTTTTTGGGTCTCCTTTAGCAAGCTATTGACTCGCTTTTAATGATTTTCTTGCATCTCTTTCATTTCTCTTCCCAATTTTTCCTCCACCTCTCTTCCTTGATTTTCAAAATCTTTTTTGAGCTCTTCCATGGCCTGAGACAATTGAATATTTATTTTGGATGTTTGGGATACAGAAGCCTTGACTTTTATGTCTTTCCCTGGTGGTAAGCATTGTTCTTCCTCAACTGAAAGGATGGGAAAAGATACCTGCTCACCAAGAAAGTAACCTTCTATAGTCTTATTTTTTTCCCCTTTTTGGGGGCATTTTCCATACCAGATACTTGACTTTGGGTTCTTTGTCAAGAGTAGAGTATACACTGCAGGCCTATAAGATCTCAGTTCCTCCAAGGTGGTACACTTGAGCCTATACACTGGTCTGGGAGCAACTAGAAAGGTTTTGTGCCCAGATTCTATGAGTAGTAGAATTTCCTCTCCACAACCACCTCTAGGGATGTTCTTAAAGCCAAAGATCAAGCACTGGAAGGAGTTTTGCAGATCACCTAGTCCAACATCCTCATTTTTCAGATGGGAAACTGAGGTACAAAAAAGTTAAATTATTTGTCCAAGTTCACACAGGTAGTGAGCACCAGATGGGGTATGTGAATCCAGAATGTCTCACTCCAAAGCCAGTATTGTGTTTTGCTTTGTTTTTCCATCTTCTTGGAATGGCATGTTTATGGTCATGTAACTAGCAAGTACCAGAGAGACACATCCTTCCATCTATCTATCTATCTATCTATCTATCTATCTATCTATCTATCTATCTATCTATCTGTCTATCACAGAATTACACACAGTCATATGTACTTATGTGTATATATATATATATACATACACACGCATAAACATTTACACACATGTACAAATATATGTATATAGAGAGATTTCATTTTTCAACATCCATACCTTTGAAACTAAGTGACCAGATCTCAAATCCAAGAGAATGGCTATATGAGTTATTTATAGCCCAAGTACAGATGACTTAGGTGGGAGGTACTCTAGTACATAATCACATAATCAAGATTTGAGATTTTTGCTTCTTTATAACTTTTCCTTCTTACACATATATGTGCTTAATTAGACACTCTGTTCAGGGAGGTCTCTGTTCAGTAGTAAATGATGAAGAGGAACGTGGGAAAGATCTATTTAAATCTAACCCAAGAGATACAAACTAAGCATGTGGCTCACTTCTGCAACTCATCTCATGTGCCTGGGATTGACTGATTTAGGACTCCAAAACGAAGTCCAACTCAGGACCCAGGGCAAGCACTCAAAGTACTAATATTGACAGAAACACTATAATAATAATAATTCTCATTATTATTAACAGCTAGCATTTAATATCTTTATAGTTGCATTTTTATCATCTTTTGAGATAGTCTCAACAGTCAACTTCTCAAAATATAAAATAGTGCTTTTGATCTATCCTAAATTATTCTCTCTCCATCTCTCCTCTATCCTTCATCTTTCCCTCTCCCTCTCTCTCCTCTTCCTCCTCCCCACCCTCTCCAATCCCAGTCTTATATATGTGTGTGTGTGTACACATATAATTTGCAGACCTACATTGATAGAGTAAGATTCTGTACCTATTGGTTCCCTAGAATGATGAAATTCTTATGTCCATGAACCTCTCATCTACTCTATCTATCTTTCTATTTATCTAGTTCTATATATATATGTACTTTGTATACATGTACTTACATACACAGACATCTTTTGGAACTAGATAAGTTTTACTAACTCATGTCATTACCTTCTCTAAAACTAAAAGCCAAGTTCCTAGCTTCAGCTTCAACTCTCTCTTCACTAAGACAAGGTACTTCTCATTCATCAGAGTGTGCATATGCATACATATATGACACACATTTATATACATGACACAAACTTGTGTGTATTCACATAGGATGATGTACATGTAATATATCCCAACATACTCTGTGTATGCTTACTATGCTCTGTTAATATTAATATATATTTGTATATAAGTGTCACTTCAAAGAAACTATAGTTGGCATTTCTATAGCCACCATGAGATTTAAGAATCACTTTACCTAGAATTATCCATTTGATCTTCACAATCTTCTCAAATACCCTAGCTCCCACTTTTATGAATTGGGAAACACAATCAGAGAAGTTACGTGATTTGTTCATGGCCAACTCGTGAGTGTCAGAGGCGGGATTTGGATTCATCTCTCCTGATACCAAGTCCATTACTCTTTGTATGTCATCTGATTGTCTGTCATCTTCCAAGAAGGAAGAAAGAAAATTCCAATGTGAAACAGCTGGAAATGACATTCCAGATTTTTAAATGGTAAAGTGCCTACTCATTTTTCTTTCTTTTTCTTTTCTTTTCTTTTCTTTTCTTTTTTTTTAAGAATGTGCTACTCACATAACTGAGGCCATAGAAATCACAAAACTGGTTTCTAGCTCCAGGATTTCTGAGAAACCACCTTAGTCCCAGAGGAGATGTTTGGATCCTAATTCCCTCATCCTTAACTTGGATCTTCCACCCTATTCAGTAAATCTAAATTCCTAAGGGGCAGCAATGAGGAATGTGTTCAACATCAGGGTAAGTTATTTTCACCTATAGACCTCTACTCTGAGCCACAAGGAGTTAACAGGCTCACATTAAGCGGAGGCTGTTTCATTTAATTGACACTAGAATTAAATGAAATGAATACAATCAATTAAACATTCATACAGGGGGACTGGAGAAGATAAACAAATAGTATTCCCCTATTTGCCATCTGTAACAAAAGGCAGCAAGGGAAAAACCACAAAAATAACAACAAAAGAGGAGAAGATAAAGGCTAAGAAATTGCCCAGATTTCAGTGTCATTTAACTTCAGCCCTTTAAAGTTCCCAAATTTAAAACATTTCTTAGAAATATTTCCTGTTGAACTCAAACAGAAACAGAGTAAATGTCAATTGTAATGGCACTCATTCTCCTGGACACAATGGTAGCCCAGAAACTGCATTGTCTCTGCAGCAACCAAGGGAGTTGATTGACAGGGTTGGGACAATCAAAAAAAACCTGCATAAAGTCTGCCCAAGGAAGTCATGGTCTATAGCTTTTGTGGGAAGGAAATCACAGGATCTCAGAGTTGGAAAGGACTTCAGTCTCTAGGCTAGTCTGTGCCTGACCAAGAATATCCTCAAGACTGAGAAACAGATGGATGTATGGAGACAAAAAAATGAAAGAAAGAGAAAAAGGAAGGAACAAAGGAAGAAGGGAGGGAGCAAAGGAAGGAAAGAACAGAGGAAAGAAAGGAGGGAGGGAGAAAGAAAAAAGGAGGGAAGAAAGAAGGAAGGGATGACAAGGAAGGAGGAAAGAAGGAAGAAAGGAGAAAGGAAGAAAAGGAAAGAAGGAAGGCAGGAAGAAAGGAAAAGGAAAGAAAGAAGGAAGCAAGAAAGGGAAGGAGGAGAGAAAAAAGGAGGGAAGAAGGAAGGAATGGGAAGGAGAGAGGAAAGGAGGAAAGAAGGAAATAAAGAAGAAAGGAAACAAGCTTCTCAAATGTATTATGTGCCAAGTATTGAGCTAAGTACAAGACAAAAGCACTTACCCTTGAGGAGTTTAAATTATAATAGAGAAGAGACGATACTAAAAAGGAAGCTGAAAAAAGGGGTGGGTAGAAGGCAACATGGTGCTGCCAGAACACGCAGAGGTGTTCTGGATGCCTAGTTCTGGGCAATACAAGGGGAACTCACCCATCTGCATCCTACATCCCAAGGGAGCAGTCCAAGGCTCCAGGAAGGTAGAGAAGGAATGGATGGTGGTGATGGCAGACAATACATGGATATTGCCTGGTTCTGGTCAAGACTAGGCAAAAGGTCTCCTCACAAAGCCCATCATCCCATGAGGATAGCATCTACAACACAGGCAGCTAGCATTCCTTCATCCTTTTCTGGAAGATCTCCTCTGGTGAGAAACCCAGTCCCACCTGACACAGTTCATTCCACTCACTTAAGGATAGCTCTAATGATCAGAAGGTCTGTCCTTACATTGAACCAACAGGTATCTCTCTACAACTTCTACCAATTGCTCTTGTGTCTGCTCTCCATGCTCAAAGTATTTTTAGTATTTTGGGAAATTCAGTGAGTGTATGAATGCTTGTTTCATAGATGGTAAAGCAGAGGCAAAAAGCATAGTATTTCCACAAACCCAAGCAAGGAGACAGAGAGAGAGAGGGAGGGAGGAAGGGAGGGAGGGAGAGAGAGACAGAGAGACAGAGACAGAGAGACAGAGACAGAGAGAGAGAGTGACAGAGAGAGAAAGAGAGTGACAGAGAGAGAAAGAGAGTGAGAGAGAGAGAGAAAGACAGAAAGTGAGAGAGGGAGATAGGGAGAGAGAGACAGAGACAGAGACAGAAAGACAGAGAGACAGAGAGACAGAGAGTGAGAGAGAGAGAAAGAGAGTGAGAGAGAGAGAAAGACAGAAAATGAGAGAGGGAGATAGGGAGGGAGGGGGGAGGGAGGGAGAGAGAGAGAGAGAGAGAGAGAGAGAGAGAGAGAGAGAGAGAGAGAGAGAGAGAGCGCAACCCACCCCAAGAGGAAACATAAGGGTGTTAGCTCTGATGATACAGATCCCATCAGGACCAAGGTGAATCATTGAACTACTTGGCATCTAAAGAAGACTTTTCTGAAACTTCTCACTTCTAAATCTGAAGTCAGGAAAGGTTTTTTGTTTGTTATGGCGGGAATTGTTTATTATGGAGAGGTGACCACTACTGAATTTCGGCAGCAATCCTGGGATTTCTTTTATCCAGGGCAAATATCCTTGCCAGTGGCATTTTGATAAGGACTTACCAAAATATAACATCAGCTGTCTTCCCAACACATTACTCCACTGTTTGTTCAATAGCCCTGACATTTAAAAGGCATTAAGTATAGAGCAGAGAGAAGCAGCTTGAGAAAAGGTGTTAGTTTCATGTGTACTGGTAGCATCAATTTCAACCATGATACACTCACACTAGACTGTTAGCAAAATATCAAGGCAGAATGTGTCAGAATGGGAGGAGGGAAGGTGGGGACCTAGTGTTTCATGTTGATTCCTCATCAAATGACTCTGGAATATCTTTCAGGAAAGATGACAGAGGAAGGAAGCAAATTTAAAGAATGAGTTACCATTCTAGGAGATGATAACATTTTTGACCTTTGTGAGATTTAGGGAGAAAAAGGAAAGAAGGGATTCCTCTTAGATCTGGGGAAGTGAGGGAAAGGAAGAAGAGGAAAAGAGGGAGAGGAAGGGCTGGAAAGGAAGGAGGAGATAGAATTAGAAAGAGGAAGAGAAAAGAGGAGAGGAGGGGAGGAGAGTAGAGAGGAAATATGAGGAAGAGAGGAAGACAGGGGAGAGGACAGAAGAGAGAAGAGAGGGAAAAGGGGAAGAGTAAAGAAAAATGAGAAAAGGAAAGAAAAGACAGAAGACAAAGGCAAGATGTGAGAAAGTGTGTGTGCCCTGTTCCCCAAGGCTTTGACCCTGCCCTTTTCTCTTTCTATATTCACTCCATTCAGAATCTGGGCCACACCCATGCCCTTAATTATCAGGAGACTATTGAGACAATTCCAGGTTTCACTTCTGGATCTATAGGATTCCACTTCTGAATTTCCAATTGTCTGTTGGACAACTCCACATAGGAATCCTATTCATACCCCAGACTCAATTTTTCCAAAATTGAACTCATCATCTTCTGTGCAAAACCCAATCCTCCTCAGTTTCCCATTTTGTCAATGTCACCCTTTCTTGATTCTTACACCCCAAACCTGATCAGTTGCTTCAGCCTGACCATTACCCTTCTGTGATGCCTCTTACATGCGTTTCATCCTTTTTACTCCCACATTCATCACTCTTGTTCAGGTTTTCCTCACCTCTTTCTAACTATTCAAATAGTCCCCCTGAGATCGATCATTCATTCCTCTCTCTAAATAGAGACACCTTAGAATGGGGGTCTTTAACTTGGGGGGGTCTTTAACTTTAACATAATACTTTTTAAAGTATTATGAGAACTTTATTTGCAATGCTATGTATTTTATTTTATGCATTAGAAACAATATCCTGAGAAGATACTTAAGATCTCCAGATTGCTTAAGGGCTTGAGAACCAAAAAGGATTAAGAGCCTCTGTCTTAGAGATAAGAGACAGACCCTCACTCCTACAAACATCAATTTCAGCCATTTGGGAGCCTTAGGCAAACCGAGAGGCTCTTGGTACTTCCATTCCTGTATTTCAAAAAGCTCTAAATTTTAATAGCAGCTGACATTCAAGTGGCTTATTACATAATGATCATTACCGTCATCATGATAATGGCTACCACTTATATGGTAATTTGTAGTTTACAAAGTGTTTTGTCTCATTTGATCACTGATTACACGCACAATCACCTTTTCACTTCCCATGTGCAAGATAAGGAGGGCAAGTGTTACCAGCCCCATTTTTACAGATGAGCAAACTGAGGCTTGGGGAGGTTAGAGGGTTTGTCAAAGGTCATGCAGTTAGAGCCAAGATTCCAGATCAGGAACAGTATAACGATGTAATGATAGGACAGCGGCAGCAGAAGCTTAGTGAGCAGGTGCCCAGCTCCATCGGAACACAGAGTATTCAGAGTAACATGATAGAAGTCTGGGAAGGCAGGCTGGTGCCAGGATATAGAGGGCTCCACTCCTAAATAGCCAAAAAAAGGTCAGCCTTCACCTGTCTGAATTTGAGATGTGCCCTGCCTTCTGAAACTCTGCCCACAGTTTCTACACTGGCAGCACAATAAAATAAGAGCTAATATCTATATAGTACCTATTATGTGCCAAGAATGGTGCTAAATGGTTTATAAACATTATTTTATTTGATGTTTACAACCACCATAGGAAGCAGATGTTATTATTATATCCATTTTACCAATTAGGAAATGAGATAAATAGAGGTTAAATGATTTACACAAGGTCCCTTAACTAGTAAATGTTCAAGGCTGGATATGAACTCAGGTCTTCCTGGCTCCAGGCTTGGCACTCTATCTCCTGGGCCATCTGAAGCCCAGGAATTTATTTTTTAAATATTTTGGTGATTATATTTCAATACCATTGGATTCCTTTATAATCCTAAATATTTTACTTTATGCATTGTATATACGTATTATTTCGAGAAAAGGTTCATTGGCTCCATCAAACAGCCAAAAGGATCCATGCTATATACCAAAAAAAAGAACTGTACTGTCACTGTACTTTTCTCAAAAAGAAAACCTATACCTAGCAGTCTGACCATTGATCTGTTCTGTTTTTGACACCAATTTAGTGGTGTGACCTTAGAAAAGTCATTTTATCTTTAAGATTCAGTTTCCTTTTTCCATAAAGTGACGCTTAATAATACCTGTAGAGCTTACCTCAGAGGGTGGTTATGAGATAATGTATTGAAAACACTCTACATACCTTAAAGGGTCATGTAAATGTTAGGTATCCCATGCTGGAATGTAGGGTCCCTCCTTACCTCCCTCCACCACTTACACCACCAGAGTTTTCTTCAAAGTTCACTTAAGCATTACCTTCAAGATAATTTTCCTGATAGCCCATCTATTAGTGTTTTTCCCTGCCAAAATTACCCTGTATTTAATTTTATATAAACTGTATGTACTTTTGTGGTTCCATCTTTTTCAGTTGTGTCCAACTCTTCATAGCCCAATTTAGTGCTTTCTTGGAAAAGATACTGAAGTGGTTTGCCATTTCCTTCTCCAGCTCATTTTAGAGAAGAGGAAACTGAGGCAAACAGAGTTAAATAACTTGTCCAGGGTCACACAGCTAGGAAGTGTCTGGGGCCAGATTAGAACTCACAAAGAGTCTTCCTGACTCCAGCCACCTAGGTGACCCTTTTATATACTTATATAAATACATATAGTCTCTTCCCAGTAGAGAGTAAGGTCCTTGGGGACAGATACTTTAATGTTTGTATCCCCAGTACCCGACCTATAACAGACATTTTAAAAATGTGTTGACTAAGTAATGATCGTAGAACATAAAAGAGTTGATGTTAGATCCCACAAACCCAGAGCTGGCATCAGTTTCAAGTTATCCACCTATGAGACCCCTACCTCCTGGGAGGTCCATTATCAATGCCTGGCTTGGATATTGGCTGTTTCTTGTTTTAGATTATCAGAGCCCTGAATGGAAGGATTAAGCACAATTCTGTCTCTATATAACACTGAACATAATTATGTGCGCTGGAGAAAAGCATTCACTATGTGATGAGGAGCATTCAGCACATTTGTAAGCAATCTGGAAGCTTTTGACCGAAAAGACATTACAAATTCATTGCAAAGTGAAGACTGAGATTAGGAAAGGAAAAAGAAGAGTCACATCTAACAAAAGGGACTTTCAATCTTCCAATATCTGAGTAGGGCCTTGGGAGGAAAGAGGAATGGGTGCCTAGTGAACAGAGTAGTATGCCAAGGATGTGCCTCATCAAATACAAGTAGGACCCCTGATAGGTGATCCACTATGACCTCCCAGACGAGATGAATGCTGGCAGAGTCCTAGCCAGCCACTGAGAGGAGTCACCTTGACATGAGTGTGTGATTCAATGTGTTTGGGAGGCTAATGCCTTCACTAGAGCTTCAGGTCACTGAGAAGTAAGATGATAGGTCTTCTCCGATGTGCCCTGGCAATATTGCCACTTGGTTCTAGCATGCTCTTGGAGACACCTGAGTTGCTAAAGATGAAGATAAGCCTGGAGGGCATTCAGCAAAATGCCATAGAAGGAACTCCAGGATGAGAGGGATCAAAATGTCCTCAGTTTCTGGCAGCAACATGGGGTGCTTCAGGGGACAAGTGTGCCAAGGCTTAAGCTGATTCCTGTTCCTAACAGATATAGGAACAGGAGGCTCTGAGGGAACATTAGTCATAGAGGTCACCTCTGATTGGGTGGATACACAGTAAGGGATACTAACATATTTCCTTTCTTAAAAAACATGTACAGACGTAGGCTCTTCCTTCAACAGTGTGTGACTTTTTTTAAAATTCTTTTAGCTGTTTTGCAGAGGATTTAAGAAGATGCGATGCAACTACACTCTACCTTCCTTCCCCTCCCCTCCCCCAAAGATGCTCAGGAATAAATGAAGTGACTGCTCAAAGTTCTTTCTAACCCCAAAATTCCAGATCTTGACTTTTATGGTAGTATGTGTATGGCAGGAATGGACTAGTCAGGTCCTAGAAAGATGTCTATATAGGGTTCTTTGATTGGAAAGCCCCACCACCCACCATGGCTGCTATAACTACCACCACCACCACCACCACCACCGTATGCCATATAGTTTGAATTTAAAGCATTAAAGATTCATTTCTTGGACTCCATAATACTTGTCTTCTAATGTAATAATAATAAACAATATTAATAATAAACCCCAATAAATAATAAAATAATAATAAACCCCAGAAAAGAAAATATATTAAGCCCCCATTTATTTATATATCCACTTTTGATTTCATCAGTGTAGGGGATTCCAAATTTGCAAACTTCTTACATATTTCAGAAGACAAACATCTCTAATTTATATTTTTAGTTGCTTGGGGCATTTCAAGGTCAAATGACCTGCCCACAGTCCATAGCAACATACTCTGTTTCAAGAGGACTTAAACTTATGCATTCTGGAAACAAAAGCTGGCCCCTGCCCACTATACCACATTGCCTCTCATCATTCTTCACTGAACTAGTTTATCAGATAGATGCCTTCTTCCTATCAGGTAGCTGAGTGGGGTACCTATTAGTGGAGTAGAAAGTTTGATGGAAGGAGAAAATGGAGTAGGAAACAGGGATGAGGACAGAGCAAGCTTATGTATAGTAGAGCAGAGGGCAACATTAGGTCCCTAGCAAAACAGCCAAGAAAAAAAAAAGAGCATTACAAAATAAAAAGATGCTGAAAAATATAAATGGAAAGAATAAAATGGGTACCAAAGACCTAATGTTATGAATTTGCAGTATTCCTATTAATATCAAATCTCATATTTGCACAGTTCTTTAAGGTTTATTTAAATAAAAACTTTCCCTTTTCTTTGAGAAGGGAAGTTACTCATCCACTGTCACCCATTTAATAATAATTAATTCAATTTGACAATAAGATTAAATCTTGGAATCCATTACTTTTTGAACTGCACCCTAACCCTGTAGAATGGTCTCTCACTTTTTGGGGGCTCTATCTGTTTCTGGGATGAACATATTCACAAAGAAATAAGAGGAGATGACCCAAATTAATATACTTATTTAGTGCCATACCAATTAAACTATCAGACAATTACTTTCTAGAGCTGGATAAAATAATATCAAAATTCATTTGGAAAAACAAAAGGTCCAGAATATCAAAGGGACTAATGAAAAGAAATGCTTGGGAAGGTGGCCTAGCGCTACCAGACCTCAAACTCTACTATAAAACAGCAATTATCAAAACCACTTGGTATTGGCTAAGAAACAGAGAGGTAGACAAGTGGAATAGACTTGGCACTCAAGATGCAATAGGCAAGGAATATAGCAACCTTCTGTTTGATAAACCCAAGGACCCCAGCTTCTGGGATAAGAACTCATTGTTTGACAAAAATTGCTGGGAAAACTGGATAACAGTGTGGCGGAAATTAGGCATAGACCCATGCCTGACACCGTACACAAGAATAAAGTCCAAATGGGTACATGATTTAGGTATAAAGATTGATACCATGAATAAACTGGAGAAGCAAGGAATAGTGTATTTATCAGATCTATGGAGAAGGGAAGAATTCTTTACTAAAGGAGAGATAGAAAGCATTATGAAATGCAAAATGGATAACTTTGATTACATTAAACTGAGAAGTTTTTGCACAACCAAACCCAATGCAACCAAAATCCGGAGGGATGTAGTAAATTGGGAAAGAATTTTTACAGCTAAGCTCAGGGATAAAGGCCTCATTTCTAGAATATATAGAGAACTGACCCAAATGTATAATCATACAAGTCATTCCCCAATTGATAAATGGTCAAAGGATATGAACAGGCAATTTTCAGAGGAAGAAATTAAAGCTATCTATAATCATATGAAAAAATGCTCTAAATCACTATTGATTAGAGAGATGCAAATCAAAACAACTCTGAGGTACCACATCACACCTATAAGATTGGCAAACATGACAGAACAAGAAAATGATAAATGCTGGAGAGGATGTGGGAGAGTTGGAACACTAATTCATTGTTGGTGGAGCTGCAAGCACATCCAACCATTCTGGAGAGCAATTTGGAACTATGCCCAAAGGGCTACAAAAATGTGCATACCCTTTGACCCAGCAATATCGCTACTAGGACTATATCCCCAAGAGATCATAAAAATGGGAAAGGGTCCCACATGTACAAAAATATTTATAGCAGCACTCTGTGTAGTTGCCAAAAACTGGAAGTCAAGGGGATGTCCATCAATTGGGGAATGGCTGAATAAATTATGGTATATGAATGTAATGGAGTACTATTGTGCCATAAGAAATGATGAACAAGAAGACTTCAGAGAGGCCTGGAAGGACTTATATGACCTGATGCTGAGTGAAAGGAGCAGAACCAGGAGAACTTTGTGCACAGCAACGACCACAGTGTGTGAGAGTTTTTTCTGGTAGACTTGGATTTTTGTAATAACGCAAAAACTTCTTATAAAAAAAAAAAAATCCCAAAGGTGGTTCTCAAGGCAAAATGCCTTCCACACTCAGAGAGAGAAATATGGAAGTCACTCACAAAATGTAGCAGATCATGTTTGTGTATGTGTATGTGTTTGTGTATCATGTTCTGATTTGTTATACGATTTCTTTCATTTATCTTAGTCTGACTACATAGCATGACTATAGTGAAAATATACTCAATAGGAAAGTATATGTAGAATCTATACAGAATTGTATGCAGTCGTGGGGAGGGAGGGGGGTAGTGGGGGGTAGGTGGGGGGGAATAAAATCGCAATTGTATGGCAGTGATTGTTAAACATTAAAAAAAAAATAAAAAACAAACAAACAAACAAACAAAAAGAAATAAGAGGAGATGTTTCTTCCTGTAAAGGGGAATTACCAAATTTGTATCAAGCAGTTATCAATCTGGCTTTGCCCAGAAGTCTAAACACAATTATATGTCGAGTTTGGCTTCTGACTAATGAGTCTAGTCCAATTTCCTGCCAAATAAAAATCCTCCTATACCCTCCTTGCTTCACACTGCCAACGTAGTCCTGAGAACAATACAATAAGGTCCAAATGCTATCACTTCTGAAGACATGCTGAAACTAATTGCAGGGTGGGGGTCATTCTAAGTAAGGCAGACCACACCTCCTCCTCTGACCCAAAGTCGGTAGGAAATACCAACAGTCCAACTTGAGAAAACCTGCTCTTTCCCTGAGACCTGTCATTGTAAGCCTTTCCCCATTTCAGATCTTATATTGTTATATAAGGAAACTCTTTCCTGCAAATCAGTCATTTTGGTCTATAAAGCAGTCATTTGCGATTACTCTCTATCATCTGAATTGTTTCTCCTCTCTGGAGGTCTTGTCCCCTTGCGCATAAACACAGGAGGCAAGGAAGATGAGGAAGAATTATGTGGAAAACTAATTTGGTAGAGAGATTCTAGACAGTCAGAGCCTGACACATCAGAGTGTTTGATGCCACAGTCATCATCGTACACAATCAGAAGTAACTGCAAATATGGTCCCCTCCTCAAAAATCCATGATATTTGATGGTAAAGTAATGAGAGATTACTGTTTCAATCTCTCCAGGTTTAAGGTATAAATTATGTGAGGTCAAGGTGTAGGACTTGTATATCCTGTGTATCACCACTGTGCGTCTCTCCATCTTTACCAAAGATCTCTTCTTGTGATCTCATCACAACATGGAGACACAGGACTAGGCTCACAGATCAAAAACTCTGGCAGGGCCTGCCAAGCTGGAAACATTTTTTTTTTTTTACAGGTATGGCTGTTGTTTTTGTCCTTTGTTTTCAAAGAAGACCATGACATCAAGATGATGACATGACTTGCACTTGACTTTGTTTTGAGTGAGAGAGGGCTGTGCAAAGTCACCAGCCGCACTTCTTCTGAGCCATCTGGATCCAGTGATCAGATATTCATCAGGATGACTGGAGATGCCCAGGATGCAATGGGAAACCTTTGCCTCTTTAGGCTAAAGCCTATTCAGGTACTCATTTAGAGTGAGGTAACAACCATTCAGCAAATAGGCTTCTTTAAAAAGTGGTCAGGGAATAGCGCCTTTAATGAGCAAAAGAAAAAATAAGTAAATCAAGCTGGGAGGGAAAGAGCCACAGTTACTATTGACAATCACTTTTAAGCCAGGAGGGTCCAGAAAACAGCCCTTAAGTGGAGCTTGGGCAGGGACCTGGGTCTGTCATCTGAGGACAGCTAAAATCTGAAAGGTTCATCACCAGATAGTCACACACACTCACACACACACACACACACACACACACATACGCACACACATTTTTTTTACCCATAACAACTCACAAAACTGTTTATCTACTAAGGCAGAATGCTTTGAAATGGGTTTCCCTGGATATCAACCTTACACCAAGGAAATCACCAATCCTTGAAGTATTAGGAAACATTCTGAAGATGAAGGTATCTTAAAGGTCATGTGGTCCAAATGCTTCATTTTACAGATTAAAATACTGAGGCTCTGAGAAGTTTCTTCCCCAAATTTGCTCAGGGTCACACAGGTGTCAAATGTCAGAACCAAGACTCAAACTCAGATCCTGTGCTTCTCAGTTCAAAGCACTTTCCAGTTCCCCATACTGCCTTATTCACAGTGCCCAATACAGGACTTTGCACATAAAATATACTCAGTAGATGAGAGCTGCCAAGTTAGCAAAATGTATCCTCATTGTGTTCAGGGCTCTTTATCACAAAAGCAAATGGGATGTGATGGTGGAAAAAATGGAGATGCAGTTACTGCCTTTGGGGAGTCTATTACGAAATAAATAGAAATCACTCTCAGGTAACTCTCATTTCAATAGGAAAAGCATCACCCTTAGTAAAGAGGTCCAAATATGATAGTGGTGGAATCATACAATCCCTGCTAGACCAGTATATTGACCCTGGTCTAGTGGTCCAGAGGCTCTGGGCAATGGTAGTGGAGGAGTGCATTTTAATTTGCTTAAGATGCAGGCTGATGACAAGAAACTTGAAGCGTGAGGCCGGGACATGGCCTCCCAGGCTGCCCCAACTCGTGGAGCGCCCCAGACAAACCACAGCAAACCAATTACAGCCAATTACTATGGTAATCGTTTCTGACTTCAGTTGTTCAGAAACCTAATTTAGTCTCCTCAAACTTATTATTCAACACCCCATCATGGAACCTCAGACCTACAGAGGTGGGTAAAGAACAGTAAACCACCACATCTGCCAACTAATTGCCTCCTTCACTACTAAATCCCATTAATCTTACTATGATCTGAGCTAATTAGCTGACTCTCTCTCCTTTCCTTCTGTTTCACTTTTCTCATTCTTTCTTCTCATTTCCTTTTTGCTCTCTCCTCTTCCTTTTGTACCCCTGCTCTTTCAAAGTGGGTTCTCCCCCAATCAAATGCCACATACATACTTCACCAGGCAAACACAGAGACCATATGTGGGTGAGATGGCAAAACATACTTCACAGCTGAATACTAGCTCCTGTCCCTGGTGAGGGAAGAAGAATTAGCCAAGCCATAAAGTCTGCTTGGTTCTGCTTCTTTCTTCACTTCCAATGATCCTTTAATTCCAAGGCTATTTTTGCCACATTCAGATAAATGTTGGGATCCTTGCTTGCTTTCTTCTCACAGAGTCTCTCTCTTCCTTTAAAATGCAACCCAAGCATCATCTTCTACATGAAACCTTTCCTGATCTGCCTCCCCCTCCTATCCTCTTTCCCAAACACCTTATATGTATTATTTTGTACTAATTCACTATATATTTATTATATGTAATTGTCTTCTCTATTAGAAAATAATAAACTCAATGTAGATGAGATCGTTTCATTCTTTTTTTTTTTTAATATCACCAGCCCCTAGCAGAATACTTGGTGAGTAGCAGGTGCTTAATAATTACCTGTTGACTGGTTGATCATTCTCATCCTTATCCTTAGATTTCATATCAGGGAGACAAGTGTTCAACATTCAATACAATTTAATAACTTGCAAAACCATGAACACTTATAATAAAGTAAGCACAGACTTATTTGATTTTTAAAAATGGACTTAGAAGGCTTACTTTGAGGACTGAGAGAGGAAAACTTAAGACAAATAGGAGATAAAGACAGGAAGTAGCTCTGTGTTATGGGGGATGATTTGGGGAAAGTCCATCCCTAAGTGAAGGCTGACATTAAAGGCACCAGTTATACCCCAAGCTAGAGAGGCATAGCTCTAGTAACACTCAGAAGAGTTCAGAAATATATAAAGATCATTCAATGCCCTCAATTTTACATCTAAAAAACTGAGAAAGCTTCAGTGACATGTGCAACATCACATAATGAAAGCCCTGTCACATCCCCTTGGACCTGGGGTTGGGGGAAACCAAACCCCCTTTGCATCTATTTGAGATTCACAGAACAGACAAAATTCATCCTAGGGACTTGTGCAGCTAAATCAGAAGAGAAAGATGCCCTGGGGAGGGGTGAGGAGTAACGTTGGTCCCCTTGCCTCCCCACTCCTCCGCCTTGCTCTGCAGCCTTAGAAGGAACATGCGGGACTGACCAAAGTAAATAATAATAATAAAATGACTACTGTTATTATTATGAGTTTGGAGTTTTGGTGTAAGATGTTGCTCATGGCCCCAGTCATTTCCCAGGATCCCTCTGCATTTTTAACTGATTCCATATGCTTTGCTACCAGCAGCCCCCAGACCTCCGCTGCAGAAACAATCTATGCTGCCCTGCCATTTAAGCGAGAAGAGCACGGGCTCTATTGAAACATGTCATCTTGCCTATTAGCTTGATGTCTTTATTCACAGGCCATCTGTACCACTGAGAGATACAGAGGCAGCTAATGTCAATATGAACAAATGCTTCTCCTTTTACAAGAAATGTCAAACACAGGACAGGGGAAGAATGACCCCAGGAATACCAACAGATGTTCACTACAAGCCTCTCAAAAATCAATCCTTTCTACAGGGACTAATTAAGATGAAATAAGGAGCAAAAGTAAAGAAATTTGTGTCATATTATCAGGAACTTCAGCCGTACTTTCCAAGCTCATTATGGGCAGATTGGCCTGTGCCCTTTGGAAAAAATGCTAAAAGGAGGCACCGAGGCTGGAGGGGGGTAGGAGGGGGGGGGGGCACAAGGGATACTTTCATTTGTCTACAATTCTAACTAGCAAAAGGGGCAAGTACACCCCGGAACCAATTGTCATACCAACAGATTTTTCTTATCTCTGTTTCTTAAACATAAGCACTCATACAGAACCTGTGTGCAGGAGAGCTCCAAAAAAAATGATGGGAATAAAACACACACACATAAAACAACTCTTCACATAATATTGCAAGGTCTCTAAGCTTGGAAAAGGAAAATGGGTAAGTCAAAGGTTCTTAACCTTTCTGTGTCATGGATCCTTTTCAGCAATCTAGTGAAGGCTACCTGGCCTTTCTCAAATAATGTTTAGAAGTGCATAAAATTAAACATGTTGGACACTAAGGAAACCAGTTATATCAAAATACAGTTATAATATTTTTAAAAAATAAGCTCATGGATCCCAGTTTAAGAACTAGATTTGAGACTTAATAAGACTCATAACCCTAAACACTGCTGACTAGTTGGGGCAGATCTGCAAGTCTCCTGGCCCCAGGCTCTGGTGAGGGGGACAAGAAATGCTTGTGACCTACCCCCCCATTAATGTCAGAGAAATTTCGTCTACTCTCTAAATGATTTTCATTTTCTCAATTGCCCTGCAGAAAGGAATACAGAGTGCCAATTCTGGAGTCCCAAATGAACCCTCCTTTACACATTCTGAAGTTAAAATAATAGTTCATATTTTCTTTCATGTGAAGAAATATCCAAGGCTTAAACTGTTCTAACACATTATGTTCAAAAGCAGACAATGCACAGAGTGGCTAGATGACAGGAATATTTAAACACTATGCAATGAACAAGAACCCTTTAAGGATCTAAGTCCTAAGTCTTAATGTAAGTCTACATTAGAGTATAAGTTCCCAGAGGCTAGAGAATGTGTTTTTTGCCTTTCCTTGTATCCTCAGTTCTTAGCAGTGTCTAATACATGATAAGTTCTTAATAAATGCTTGTTGACCTAATTCCAGTGGGCATTTCAAGGTGAGTTTGCCTCCAACATGACAAATGTTTAATTGCAGGAAGCAAATTATTTTCCTATCTTGAAAAACAAGGAAGGTATTGCTTTTGTGGGTCACTCTTAGATTCAATAAACTAAAAAAAAAAGCTCCCCATTGCCTCCAGGATGAACTTCATGTAAAGTCCTTTATAAGTCTCAACCTACTTTTCTAACTGTACCATACATTTCACCCCTTCAGGTATTCCAAACTTCAATCAAACTGACCTTCTTAAAGCTCGTCAGGTACAATGCTCCATCTCTCATTACCATGCTTTTGCAGAGACTTTCTCCCTTCCTTGAGATGCTCTCCCTTCTCCACTGCCTCTGAGATGCCCTTTTCTTTCCTTCAAAACTCAAAGTACGATATCACACCTGGAGCCTTCTGCAATACCTTTAGTTGCTAGTTCTCCTAACGATATTTCATTTATTGTGCATATATTATGTCTGTACTTATATGTATATGTATGTGTATGAATGTGTCTCTCCAAAAGAATGTAATCTCTTTGAAGACAAAGATTGTTTTATTCTTGTGTTTTTATTCCTAATATCTAGCACACTTCCTAGAACATTGTAGGTGCTTAAAAATGTCTTTTTTTTAATTTTGTGGATTGATGAATATAAGGAATCTGAATTTGGGGGCTCAACTAATTTGGTAAACAGGGAAAGAATAAAGATTTCCCTAATCAGGTGTTTTATTTTTAATAATCTACACTATACCATACTGGCTTTATGCTCAGAAGCCCTGGGTCCAAATTGTAGGTCTGTCACCTTTATCTTCATGACCTGGTAGAAGTGACATGACCTTTGGGGTCCTTTCTACCTCTCAAACTAAGATCCTGTGATAATTTCTTAAAGCCAGATTTCACTGAGCCCTGTTGCTTAAATAGCATCATAGTCATATTAAAGGTCTAGTCTATCTCCTTTTTCACTTTACAGAAAAGAAAACTGAGGCCCAAAGAAGAAATAGTCTTTTCAAGGTCACAAAGCTAGTAAGAGACAGAGCTAGTATTCAGAGTCAGATCTTCCAAACCCAGCATTTTTTCTAAGACCCCAAATTGGTATCCTTGCATTACTTCATGTGCTCACATACCCACATGCACTGGTCAACTCTTTTCATCAAGGTGCAAAGTGTCTAAGCTTAGAAAAGAAAAGTCTGTGAATTAGAGACTTAAGATATGGACTTAGCACATAAACATCATGGCAAGATGAGGCCGCCTAACTTCCAAGAGTTCATTCACAGATATTTCCCTGTTTAAAATAGTTCATGGAAGATCTGAATCTAATGATCTTAACTTAATTCAAAGAGTGAACTCATGGACTTTTAGCAAGAATTGATCCATGAAGCTTGGAGGACCCATTCCATTTCCAAGCTCCCTTCAAAGGTGGATAAGATCCAAACTAAGTTTGTTTGGACAGTCAAGTACTCTTGAAATATTATCCTGATGAGTGACTCTTCCCCCCAAAGAAGGTCATAGAAGCTTATCTATCTATTTCTTCTTGCTGGTAGGGAACAGGCTCTTTATACAGCGTTTAGATTTTCCATTTAACCCTCAAAAACTAGAGAGAAATATCCCAAGAACCCAACAAAAATAAGAGGCATTGGGAGGTATCATAGCAAGAGCAGCAACCTTGTACAATAGCAGGGATATAAAAGCCTACAGATCTGGGGCTGTTACTTAAACCATCTTACTGTTGAATAGATCAAATGCAATTTCAATGCCCTCTCCATTCTTTGTTCTCATAATCTTCAGGACAATCCACTGAGTAAAGCCTTGTTATTAAAAACTGCTGACCCACTGAAACACCCTCAGTTTCCTTGGGTTACTAATTTTCTCCTGGGAAAACCATACAATGGGGTGATTTCTCTCCCTAATCAATGGAACCCCTACCCCTACCCTGAAAATTGTAAAGTCTCACAAGTGGAATCAGTCAAGATCAGGGGGCTGGGCTATTTAACAGCCTACAAGCTGACCTAGTCATTGTTCTTACCGTGCTATAGTAGAAAACCAGAACAATTAATTCCAGGAACAGGGAGGGAGGGATGGACCTCACCAATGGCTAAAGATGCCATATCTCATAAGGCCTTGGAGACTGTTTGGAAGCTCAGTGTTGACCTGATAGATGCAAGTAAGATAAGGACATGGAAAGAAACCAGACTTTCCAGACAAACCTATGCCCGACCCAATTACTCTCCTAATACCAATATGGCTGACATGTCCCCTTTCCCCACTGCCTGTCTGTGAAAGAGTCCTAGAGCCCATATTATAGGATTTTCCAATAGGTGAGATGACTTTAATATAAACTTTGGGGAGTATTTCAGGAACTAAATCTCCTAGAATAAGTTGTAAGACAGACTGATCAAATTCCAATTTATAGTCAATGGTGTTATGATGAGTTTCTAGTATATTGTAATTGTTTCCATAACCAACAAGCATTTATTAAGTGCTCACTATGTATGAG